>NC_143016.1:117803233-117988233 GCF_055824585.1 Amblyomma mixtum
GTCTGTGAGCTATGGGGCATATGCCGCAGCCTGCTCCGTTAGTTGTGCAACGCGAGCTCCAAGCTTACGCTTCCTCCTTTGGCCCTTCCAATGTCTTGTTAAGCTCTGGCGCGCCTCACACAGATGCAGGAGGTGATTGTCCACTGCGGGGATCTTGTCGGTGATGTGAAGTGTTTGCGTGTGTTGTTTCTGTATGTTGGTGACCTGTGTTGCTCACTCCGCTTAGCGTGGCACCTCATCCTTGAGCTGGATTCGAACCACCGCCGGCGATAAGAAAGCAACTTCGTCTTGCGGTGCCTCGGACAATTCGACATGATGCCCTAGCCTGTCGGCCTGCGTGAATGTGCACGATAATTTTTTAAACATCACGCCTGCTTTAGTGACCAGGCACAAGGTAGATGTACTATGGTAGCGTAGGCTCCATAGAAGCCCATACGTTCAAAACATGGCGGCTTGTGGTGCGCAGCCACAAGTCTTCGAAATGCGTGGACAACTAAAAACTGACGTCATAATTAAAACAAAAACGCGACGTCGAAGTCACGTGTTTTAGTGACGTCATATACGTGACGTCAGCGTCAGGTGCTGCTTGGCGGGAAAAATAAACTACTGAACGCCGCGACGCTTCAGCGCGACACCCGACACGAGAACGAAGAAAGAAGACACGAGTGCCGACCACCAACGCTATTTTTAGGTAGTCAGTTCTCGTTGTGCCTTTTTCCTTCGTCCTCACCTCAGGTGTCGCGCTGAATGTCGCAGGTGTCGCGCTGAAGCGATGAAATGTGACGCCGCCAGACAGGTTATCGCTCGCACATCGTGCAACCGCACACCTCTTTTTTGCGTACGGGGGCGCCATGGCCACAGACGATGCCCTTTGGGGGCAAATGCGACAGAACCGCACCCAACGGAACGAAACTAAACAGAAGCGCTGGCAAAAGGCAAAAACGGAAACTGTACACGAACGATGCACACCAAGAACTCGAGCAACAAGCAACGAGGAAAAAGTAGGGCTAGCAGAATCGAGTTTCAAACAAAAGCAAGCAGAATGGTCAAAACATGGGTCAAAAGATATGACCAGGGTATTACATCAGAGCACCGTCAACCTTGGCATCGTCCCGCTGCCATTGCCGCTACTCTGAGCAAACGCTGTTATAAATTTTTACTAAGCAAGCGCTATACTTTCTAACAAAATGCACACAACTAAAATATTTTAAAAAGGAATCACTGCAATTGTTTTTGAATGCTTTTGAAACACAAAATATGTCCTAATTATTTTCCTCTTCTAGTTGTTTGTCCACTCATTTCATTTTGGCGCTTTAGTTCCACCCATAATTTGATGTCGCTAGCACTTGGTTCTGGACCGCATTCGGGCTCCGGCTTCGCGACCTATTTCAATAGACCTTGCCAGGCATGCTGAAGCAGCTGAAACCAAAACTACCCAAAGGTTCCTACCGCTCACGCTGCCGCCGTTCGCTCTTAGACCATTTTCTTTCTTGCGCTCTCTTCGCTATCGTCAAACAGGAAAGAGACGGCGGCAATGATAGTGGCGCCATCTCTGATGAGTGATGCATACTTTATCGGTGAGGTCATCATCAAGCAGGCGACGGCGCGCACTAATGTTCTCCAGTGACTCTTCTGGCAGCCGCCGTTCCCTCCTCCTCCGCTTTCGTGCTCACGCTCCCTTCGCTATCGCTGGCTTTCATCCTTCGCTGCGCTCTGCGTTCGCTCTTCTATCTCCCGATGTGCTCGTTCACTGTTATGCCCCAGGCCGATGTCAAGGCACGCCGCTCAACGCAAGAACTGGCGCATAAGAGCTACGCTCTGAAAATATTTCAGCCACAGTAAGAAATTCTCGAGTGCGACGTAGCTAACTTAAAAGCAAAATTGTGCAGTTATTAGTCACATTATCGTGCTGAAGCTATGTAATGCACAGACAACAGAGCATATTTCCTTAGCTGAACAGTACAGGCGACGTAATAGAGGACGGCGGCAGCAACGTCGTAGAGGCTGCTGACGAGAGTGCAGCTCGGTTAAATGCTCCGCAAGTCCATTGCATTGCATTCGCAGTGCTGCAGGCATGATTCCATGGTGCAACGTGCACTCTGATTTACGGCAGGAGAAAAACCGAAGACGCCAGAGTTTTCCGACCTGAATTAGGGCAGAGCAAAAACTAGTAAACAGGAACCTTCCTGTGTTACTCTGCGTTTACATCATATTTACTTCACCTACTGCGGTAAACTATACTGACCCTCTTGAATTATCGCTGAAATAACGGGGAATAACCATCTTTTTAAGAATTCAGACAGCTGTCTTTCAAATGCAGACTTGTAGTAAGAAACAGGGGATAACCACTGCTCATTGGTTTGCGTTTCGCAGCCTCGGTCATGCACTTGTACATTGCCAGTTTATGTAGTTCAATCGCAATATAAACAGCGAAGTTTTAGATCACTAGTCCATTTAAAGTCTAATTATGTCCTAGTTAAATTTTCTAGTTGTTTTATAAAGCTAGAACGCTAGGGTAGCTTAGACCACCTGTGCAAAAATTCGGCCCCGTATAATGAACGCTTTAAAAATGCAGCTTCTTCTTATCAGCAAAGGTAGAGAACGAGCCCAAGGCCAAGCCCTTTGCATATTTGTTTCTTTTTATTCGAGCTGTTTGCCATTAGGCACAATGAAAAAGGTAAAGAAAGTTATAAAATGGAGTGTAAACAAGCCTCGCTTAAAAAGCGGCAAAAGTTCGCGATGAAGCGGTTATCATGAGTCCACTTGCGATAGTCACCTGCAACGTCCCATCGCATGCCTACCTTTCTTAGGAAGCGTCGTCTCACGGAAGTTGTAGCCGGTCAAGTCCACAGCAAGTGTTTTTCGTCACACTGGTCGGGCGCAGCACCACAATGGGGACACTTGTCAGTCACTTCGAAACGTTTGTCACGCCACCGATGACGCACAGAAGGAGTCATTTGTTTGCTTTGGTACAATGGGAGAGGTGCAATTCTTGTGTTATTCCTGCTACCGTCCTGTATTTCAAATGACCGGTATTCGATGGGACTATTATTTTGACATATGCCTACAGTGCCACAAAACCGAGAATGCACACATAACATAAAATCATGATTTTCTTTTCCCTGAAGTGCTGCATGTCAAGCCGTGAGTTGGGGAGATGAAAATTTGAGACACAGTATAATTGTGCGCATATATTTACTGCGGCTTGCAATAGCAAGAAACAAGTTTGCCACTTGTTGTTGTTGGCTATATAGCGAGTTATTTTATCCTTGCGATGCTTTATAATTCAGCACGCAGAACTGCTGGAGCAACTGATTACCAATAAAATAAGCAGACGGGCTCCGCGAGGATTTTAACTGGACGGAACCAGTGGCAAGCGGACAGAAACAAGTTCACCAATCTATATTTCACAAAAACCCTTGCCGAGAGCACTATTGCCCTCGTTCTGCCTCAAAACACCAAACACAAACGAAAGATATTCGTCGTACCATTCCAGTTATTCGCCTAAAATATCCCTTACAGCATAACTATTCTGTACCAAATCATGTGGAGCTGAAGTGCAGCCAGATTTAAGCGTGCAAATTTGGCCGTTCTCACCAGTAAGAGAATGGAAGAGCGGAGAAATGGAAGCCTACTATGCCTTAAATGGACAATGAGGACTACTCCGTAAAATGTTTGTTCACAGCCAAAATGTGTTACGTGAGTTCTGGCTATGCTGATGCTCCGCACTGTAGGGAGACTCATTGATTTATGAGTGTTTCGAATTTACAAATTTTTCCGCCACAGGAACAAAATTTTTCATTTGAGCCAGCCACGAAAGGACTCTCTTGCACTGTTTTGAAGTCACTGTAACATAAGCTGTGCGATCTGCGCGGAAAAAAGTCTTAAGGTCACCGTAGTTACCTTGTGAATACGGTAGTTGGCGGCGGTACCAGTATTTCGTTGCTTTTGCTTTTGTTGCTCATGAAATAGACATTTGCAAAGAATCTGACATCTTTCTGCTAATAAAGCTGATATCTTTCAGGGCAGTGAAATTCAAATTTTACATAGCGTTGGTTTAACCTCGCCGATGGTGCGACTGCTTAAAATAAGGAATAGCGGCACTACCGCACTGACGCAAGCGGGGGTGGATAAGTCATTACGGTCTTCCCATTAACCTTGTCCCATGTTGTATATATTGCGTGACCCTTCTGCGCGTCCATGTGTTCGGTACCAATAATTCTAGAGGTGGTTTATGCGGCTGAATTATTCGACTGCCACGAAGCATTTCTTGCCACCGCTTGTTGACTCCATTTTAAAAATTATTTGTCCGCAAAAAGAAAATGTTTTTTCCCACTTTCTTTTTATCTTAAACTAGTTAGACTCCTGGACCTTCTGGCTGCATATGTAATGCAAAACATCTATTCACGAATGGCTTTTTGGCCCTTGTTTTGGCCTTGAAACAATAAAACACAGCCTTCGTAAAAAGACAATTGTGTGTTGTGAATTAGGACCAAATACACGATGGCTTCCACTGCTATATTTGTGGCGCTCTAGCTGTTTTGACTCTGACGCTGTCTGAAGTGTTCCTTCGGAAGCCAAGTTCGTCTGTTCAGCTTCCTAAAGGAAATAGCTTGTCTGCCGCTTGGGCCTTTTACGGCAGTTTCGATACAGGCATGAGAGCGCACCCGGAAGTAATGGCACTGGTTGATGCATACAAGAGCCTAAACAACACCTTAGAATTGAAGGCAGTGAGTTTCTGGATGAGATGAGATATAAGAACGTAGACATGGTCTTATCACCTTCTGAAGGAAGTCTGCTGACACTGCAATATATGTTTGTGCCCGCCTATTAACTCTCCCGCACCTCTTTGTTCATGCATCTATCGAAGAGTATCCACCAAAATTTACTACATCGATTCATTTTTCTTCTTTTGTCTAGCGTTAAAAATCAGTGCTACTGTCAGCTACGTACCTGAATTCTCACTAATTTGGTGTTACCTGTTCTTTGGTATGCGGCAGTCTTTTTCTATGCCAGACCTTCCGTTGCTGCTGGCGTGGGCACACTCCTGGGGAGGAGCCCTCCGAGCCCTGCTGCAAACTGCCTCGCTTACTGCAGTCTCGCGACAGTCTTGTGGGCTTTAGGCACGATGATTCAGAAATTTCATCCAGAGCAGCAACACAGCCATTCGCAGCACCCAGAATCTGTGGCAAGCATAAGCATTAAAACATTCAGCGAACTCGAAGTGCGTTTGCGGAGGTGTCAACTGTGTCCGTGCTTCAGCACGGAGCGGACGCAATATGTGAGGACCGCACGCCACGTGCACTCCTGGTTATCGGAAAGGCAATGGATCATTGCACTTATAATCTGGGTGTCAACAGCGACATGTTCGTGTGCTACAGAAAAGCCAATGAGAGGGCGCACATTGTTTTCTCATCTTACAGAGGTAAAGAGATTATCACCGCCTCTCGTTCGAATCTGGTGTCAAGCGAGCTTCAAGTAAGGGCAAAGCACATTTCGAATCCAATGGCGTTGGTACTTAGTTTCTTTTACAATGAACCAGTGAGCAACTGAAATCGGTCCTTCACGCAAGGAAATATGTAGCCGCATACAAAAAAGTTTAGGCGAGTGGTGAACGCTTTCTGGTGGACGCAGTGATCAACAAAATGATGCATCTGTGCATACGTGTGTGATGACTGCTTGTGTTTTTTAGCCGCTTAAAAGTGTGCGTTTTACAAAAGAGAAAAATGTGGGCATGGTACTGTCCATCTTGTCGAGCAGCAAGTTTGCCATATCTTCGTCCCGACAGTGTTCGTCCTCTGTTCTACTTTCCGCACGTTTTTGGCTATGGCCTCGCGCATGCTTGCTGTTCTCCGAGCAGAGCGCTCTCGCCTGCGCTCTATCCATGGTGCTCCCGCAATGGGGTAGATGTGCCACGTCACCACACGCGGCTTTTTAACGCGACAGAATATTTTTCTTCCAAAAAGTACAGAATAGGTTTTGTTTGTTTTAGTGTGGTGGGACTTATTAAAAATAATCAAAGATAAAATGTCCCGCCTCGTGTCACTTCGGTAAAACGGGCTTAGTACGGGGTATGTGTGATAACTAGTCGCGCCATCACTTGCACAAGTAACGGTTGGAAAGCCAAACTAAAATCTTCATTTTTTGCCCTCTGTGTGGTAGGACAGCCCGAGACACAGCGGTTTATGGAGATGAAAACTTGTGTCTCGGGTAATTATGTATTGGCATAGAATTTCTGCGCCCGCATCAGCAGTCTGCCTTTTACAGAACCACGTATAGAGGCACAGCTGCCCAAATCATCTGCACGTCTTCTGGCCTCCCCCTGGTTTAGACCGCCCTGAAGGCATAACCCATTTACTTAACCAATTTGCTCTTTCATATAGTTCGGATTGGTGGTGGATTGTTCGAATATCAAGTGTACAGGAAAAGCGCGATCAGACACGACTGGATATTTAACTAGGATTCAAGGCGTGTGTGTTATAGCAAGCAAGAGTTTGTCCATTCAAATTATTGAGACATGCTCGCTATACTTACTTTTGTATTAGGCCTAAACAGTAAATAAATGCGCTTAGCGTGCATCTTTATTTTCTTCACCTAGGATCAGGTCAAGGAGCTACGCTTGGATGATCCTGCGACGTGCGCTCTGCTTTTCCGGTGCGCGAAGAAAACGGCACTTGCCGCCGTGGAGCGTTTGACGCTTAGCACTGACGCCAGGGCGGACGACTTGCTTCTGGAAGAGGAGTACCTGACAATAGTGAAGGCCCTCGCTGCTCTGAGGAACCTCAACACGGACAGCCAAGACGTTAGGCTACTGTTTTTCCATTTGCCTTCGACGCGCAAGATTGGACTGGCCTTGTCTTCCGGTACTGTGTGCGCCGCCGAGTTCCCGCGAGTGGACAAGGCTCAAATCAAGTTTCGTTGCCATTGCAAAACCATTCAATGAAGTCAGCGTGAATAAATCGCCTTGATGACGCTTTTGTGTACGCGAACCCGCTGGCCTCGGCGTGCAGTGAACTGCGCCATGCACTGGCTTGTAAATTTCGAGTCAGTACATCGTGCGAACAGTTGAAGTAATCTTTAATAATTATGCCTTTACACAAAAGACACATACTTTGTGCTGAGTTACAATGCATTTTCCATTCGCCTTGACACGTAAATGAGACCTGGGGCTCATGCGTAAGTGAAGGTAGTTGCGAAAGATTCGAGCCCTAGGAACACGCTGTTTGACAAGAGCAAGTTGCTGGGCTAGTTGGTGCTGTTGCATCGTGGTGGAGCAGCGCAAAGGACGGGACACAAGAAACAAGGAAGGACGTACACAGGCGCAGCGCCTGTGTACGTCCTTCCTTGTTTCTTGTGTCCCGTCCTTTGCGCTGCTCCACCACAATGTTTGACAAGTTTGTTTTTGGGAGAGCTAGAGATGGTGGTTCCCAACTTTAGCGCTATTGTCAGCGACTATGATGTGTGCAGCAACGATTTGATGCATGCTCGGGATGAGATGCTACTAGATGCAGATGATCAATCAGGCATTCCATAGGGGGAGTGCCAGCGTTGGACCTGCCTTTCAGAATTGAAGATCTCTGCACAGCTAATGCGCAATCAAACGGACACACGTCTGTAGATCACGATGAAGTGACCTATGGCGGCATCGCAAAGCTACCTCACAACTCCCGTCTTCGACTCCTGGAATATTACAACTATTACTGGATGACTGGTGAGGTCCCCACGGGACTGAATTCTGTGGCTGTTCTGAAACCTTGTAAGCAGCCAACAAGCTACACCTCCTTCCGGCCTGGTTACCGCACTGAGCTTCGTAAGTAAGCTTATGGAGCACGTGACCTGCAAGCACACCATTTGGTTTCGTCAAAATAGGACTGCGACTGATAATGCCTTCGTCTCATCACTCTGAGAGTACCTTCATGCTGGGTGCATACCGAAAGTCGTTTTCCTTGACATCGAAGACGCTTTTGACTCTGCTTTTCACCATAAATTTCTCTAGCCTTGGCTAGTCTGGGCTTCGGAGGAAAGCTGTGCAAGTTGATTGGACACTATTGAAAAGAACCACACATTTTTATGAGCCCGCCTAACGGGTGCAACAAACTTTCGCGCAGTGGACAAGTCCGTACCTCAAAGAGTGGTGCTCAGCCCTCTCCTTTTCAATATTGCCCTTATACACATCACAAGAAACCTTCAGCGAGGAGTTCACATAACGATTTATGCGATGGTATCTGCATCTGGAGCGTTCGCGCTATACTACCCAGCAACGTCTTCAGAGAGCGTTGCTGCACACCTTGATTTACCTAGCTTCCCGAGGCCTTCGTCCCTCGACATAAAAGAGTTTTGCCGTGGCTTTTGATCGAAAAACAATGTCTCGATATCCGCCCCTCATAGCTGGACTGCCACTACCTTATGTGCGAACTCAGCGATTGCTAGGTGTTGTGTTAGGCAGTAATCTGTCATGGCGACCTCAGATCGTGAGAGGATCACTGCAGCATCGCAAGTTTTTAGGTTCATGGCAGGAACAGGGTTGGGGCAGGAAGTGCCAGTCAATGCTTCTTCTTGAAAACGTCTACATTGAAGGAACCTTGCGCTTCTGCCTACCAATGCTTCAAAGATCATCTCCAACAAGCAAGAAGATTCTCGAGGCCGTGCCTAACAACTGCCTTGCGATATGCTTTGGCCTCCTTTAATATTCCTCTGTATAGGGAACAGTAGTGGAAGCAGGCGGTCTCCCGCTAGATGTGATTGCCACCCATCTACGCCATGGTCTGTAAAGGAAGTAGCACTTCCTACACCGCGTCCTTCTAATCTGCTCCAACTCTAGCTTTGGCCAAGCTTTGCGGCTCCTGCCACTCTCTACTGTTAATCTGCCACAGAAACTACAACCTCTGACCTTTCTCCCCTGGACACTGTGGCTTCTAAAGTTGAAACAGTTTGTTTGTTACAGGCGTGAATGCAAAGAGCCGCATGCCGCAGGAGGCCCTTCTTAAAGTTACTCTCGCGTATTTAAGCGAAGAACATGAGCAGCACACCCACATCTTCACCGATGGTTCAACTACGCTAGGAACTTCTTTTTGTGGCCACTATGTGCTCTCAACAAGCCATGCCATTTCATCCCAGCTGCAGTGGAAGACATTCTCTACGACAGCTCAGCTCCACGGCAATGAAAAGGCTGTTTTCCATAGCATGCACCAAACTCCCGGCAGATCGGTTATTTTTGCCGACTCCAAAGTATCTCTGCAGATAGTGTCCAACCTGCTCTAGAAATGCAATCATAAGACTGTTTTCCTTGACATCGGGTATCAACATTATATGGCCATCTGCGCCGGCCACTGCATAACATTAAAGTGGGTACGAGTACATTGTGGCATTCTGGCCAATGAAAAAGCAGATGGATTGGTCCGTAATGGCCATCAACATCGTGGCTACATTAGGACTTTCTTCACAAAATTTAATAGGTCTCAAATGGTTTAAAGATTTGGTTCCAAAGAAGTGTGTCGGCTGTGGAGCTTGGCGACATATCCCTACCAGTTTCTTTAATCTCTCGACCCACAGCTCGGATCAAGATCCCTACCAGTATTCCTCGCTATCTGGAAACACTTTGTCACCGACTTCGCCTGAACGTTGCGTTTACAAACGGCTTGCGATACAGTTTTGGTCAAATAAATAGTCAGCTTTGTGACGACATCGGCTTGATCGGAACTGTGGAGCATATAATACTTGAGTGCGCTGCGTATGCTTACGAGCGTGCGCACTATGAACATTACATTGAGAAGTTCTGCCCAGTGCCTCTAACAATGAACAGTGTATTAAGTCCCTTAGGCTGCCCTAGGCAATAGAGACATGCAATGAACTTTTTGTTTGCATATCTAAAGGACATTGAACATCTTGAAAAGTTCTATTACCTTGCATGTTACGCTTCATTCTTCACGCAGTGAACTTTATTAGCCTAGTTTTCGACTATGCAGTTATTATTTCAAACGTTACATCATTATTCAAGTCTTTGCAATTTACACAAGATCAGACTACAAACCGGACAAAATGTTAATAGTGCCACAACTGACACACGAACAGTTGGAGGAGGCCCTGACCTCCAACAACCTGGGCCACCAAGCCTGGATCATCCAGCTATTCCGCAAGTTAGTTGCCGCCAGCGGAGGCGTCGACTAAGGTCCCCGGCCACCCAGCTCCTGCGAATTAGTGTATGCTAATAAATGTTTTCTCTCTCTTTGTCACTCTCTCTACTCGCCGACGCACCACAATATGCATTTTATCTTTTCCCCTTTTTACTTTTTTATTTTCCCTTGTCTGCACCGCTCTCCTTCCGTCTTTGTCTCCCAAATTCTTTTCCTCATGCAAAGTAGCACGGCAGTGATTTTTTACGCCAGCTAAAATCTCTGTTTTTCATTAAAGGGTTTCAGTCTCTCTTTGTACTTTTCCTCGAAATGTCGAGCTGTCCGAGAAACTTCATCAGTACCGTAGCCCTTACCGCATGCTCTGTCAAGTGGCCAACGTAACTGATGAAATTACTCATGTCGACTCTCCTGCACCGTTCACCCACCCCAATACCGACATCATTCATATAGTTCCCCTCATACCGTATAACACACCTTATATGGCCTGCACTCGGCACCGGTAGGGTGCTTTTGTTCTCGGGTGTAGTGTCCCGGCCATAGGCGTGGACAACAACGAGGACGGAGTGCTGTGCGTCTCCCTTTTTGTTTGCTCTTCGGCTGCCTCTCTATATAATACCTTCATTCCCCCTTTTTAAACATATTTATTCTCATTACATTTTGCAAAAGAGTAAGCAAAATTAAGAAGACAACATTTAATTTCTGAGAGGGCGCAATAAAATTTTCTCAAATTCTTCACTGCGCAGCCGTGGTTTCCACAAAGAAGTGAGACAGTTGCTGCAGAATTTCTTTAGCTCAAAAACCAATTTTCAATGCAGCAACATAGAAGGCGAGCCAAGTTTTTAAAATTTTTGATTCTGCACGGTGGCTAAAAATATCGAGGGCCGAAAACATGATTTTGAAAAATAGTGGAGATGCCTACCAGCGGCACACATTTCAAAAATGGCACAGCTGCACCTAGTATCGGGGCCGAAATAACGTTACCGTCTTCTACACAATAAAATACACAAATTGGTCTTGATCTTCTGCGTTATAAATGATCGCGACACCGTTTTATACATGCCATCTCAACAAGCATTCAAAATTGCTAGCAGTTATCTCCCTTTATTTCCACCTATCGCGAAACAACTGCTGCAGCTAAATGCGTCTTACTGAGTTTGGCAGCCATTTCTTTTCTTTATTATTCAATGCGATAGCACTAGAGCTCTAGTCACACCAAACCCCATTCGCCGGATATCAGAAGATATCCTGATGGGTCCAGACAGGGACGACCTAACAGGTGTAACGTGTCCACCAGGAACCACCAAAGAGGACAGCCAAATTTGAAAATCCATGGCCACCAGAGGAACTGGGAGGCTGCGACAGTATGGACATCGCTGCAGGAGAGGGCAGGCAAAGCAGGGCATGTGAGTGCATCACAGGGGCAGATGACGTGATAAATATACAATTAAGATACTTCATGACCGGAAGTGAGATACCAACCAGCAGCGGCGAGAACAAACCGGTTTTTCTGGCCACTGCGTTAACCACTTCACTAATGGCGCAATTTTATTGCGAAAACAATGCTGCTTGCACTTTTCTGCCATCGATGGTCGTGGCGCCTCCTTACACAGCGACTCGTCACGTGACCGTGTGACGTCACGACATACCGAGGACGGGGCCCCAACTAGCGCCATCGATGGAGGAGGTACAGCCTTACATGCCAGCTGCGCCGCTCCCCCACGTGACCACGGGACGTCACGACAGACCGAGAGCCGGGGCCCCAGCTCGCGCCATCGATGGCGGAGGTACAGCATAACACGCCGGCTGCGCCGCTGCCGAGAGAGGGCGCTCGCCAGAACGGGATAAAAGAACGGGGGGGGGGGGGGGGGGGCTGCAGCTGCGCTCCTCTCAGTGCGCTGTGTCGGATGATGTGTACAAGGTGAGGCTGGAACGATCTGCTGCGGCGAAGCGACGGCGCCACGCTTACATGCTGCGGCCAAGCGCTTACAGCGCTTACAGGAAAAGATTACAATGAACCATGGAGACGAACATCCTCCGTGTTTAACTGCCAATCGTCGTTGTTGTTCTCTGTTGGAGTGCCAGTCTCCCACACTGCAGTGTGCTTTAGATTTCGTCGTCTTCATCCAGAACACGCCACTATCGCATCAGCCCGCTCAGGAGACTGCCCAATAATTTTTTTCACTTTCAATAAACATTGATTTCTGCTGGGGCACTCCTGAGCCATGCGGACGTGTTGGCCCGAAGTGCGAGTACTCTCAAGAAAATATGCCACATGCGGTCATGACGGGCCAGACACTGGGCGTAATCATGCCAGCGGTACACTTATCGCTGCAGCTTCTCTGTCCCGCTGCTGGGGAAATACAGCGTGCAAGTTTTGCCTTATGGTCCTTAGTAATGTTATTCAACATATACGTAGTGACACGCGTTCTCAAGGGGATAAAAATAGCGAAGCAATTCAAAATGGCTGTGTTCTTTTATTGAGAAGGAACTAATGTGTGGCTTCACAGTTTACGCAGGCTTGAACAAGTATCATTGTAGTCATGGTAAATAGTTTTGTTGTAGCAGTTCTTCATGAAGAAGTCGTTGCAATCATCGTTGGCTGTGGTTCCGTTTTTCACCCACTGGTGACACAGCGGTCCGGTCGGCTCCTCTAAGCTGCGTGCCCTTGCACCGAGGGCACGCTCTGAAGAAGAGAACAGGTTTGCGCTTGGAAGAAATATTGGGGCAGAAACATGGAGGCTAACGAAAAGGGTTCAGCTTAAGTTAAGGACAACGCAGAGAGCTATGGAGGGGGAATTGATAGGTGTAACTTTAAGGGACTGGAAGCGGGAAAAGTGGATGAGGGAACAAATGAGTTAATGACGTCCTAGTCGAATTCAATGGGGAGAACAGGGCTAGGGCAGGGCATCTAATGCGAAGGCAAGATAACCGTTAGTCCTTCAGGGCAACGGAGTTGATTCCAAGAAAGTTAAGCGTAGCTAGGGGGGGGGGGGGGGCAGAAAGTTAGGTGGGCGGATGAAGAAGTGTGCGGGGATATAGCAGCCGCAGCTGGAAAAGGACACGGTTAAATAGAGAGACACGGGAGAGGCTTTTGCTCTGCAGTGGGCGTAGTCAGGCTGCTGATGATGATGAGAAATATTTCGCTTGCACGTCTGCTGTTCACATGGGTGCAGCTTAGAAGTGAATTTTCGTGAAGGTTCTTGCAAGTCTTAGTGGCTGTTATGAATGAGGACCAGTGAATATGAAAGCTCGATAGCAGCGATAGTAGTCCTGAACATTGGATACAGGCATATGCCTATGACTACTTTTTAGTTTAGAGGCCAGGAAAGCCTGAAAAAGGAATATACGAAGATACCTACCCACTGCTTTTTTTCATATCATTCGTAATATCATGAGCTCAGTATGATTGATCAATAGTAGCTCGATATGAAGCAGGATATTATAAGAAAGCAATGTTTTGACTGTATCCTAAGCTAGTACCCTAGAGGTACTGCAAGGTTCGCATTGATGACCACTCTTATTACCACAGCGCTCTGCAGTTTTGCTGCGATAATATGTAGCTATGCATATATCGCGCGATAAAGTATTCTAGAGATATTTATATCTAAAAAGGTGCAGTAAACTTCGTACGTTCAATCCCTTTTCCAAAATACCTTTTCCAATCTCTAAATAAAGTGTGTTGAGTAACTTAGGAATATTTTTTCTACTTACCTCGTCTTTCAAAGTGAACGCAAAGAACCTGTACGACGCTACAGTTGACATCTGCATACAAGAATCGATAGGCTCCTGCGGGGCCACCTGAAAAAAACACCGCAAAAAATAGTTTCAAAGCTTATAAAAAATAAATACAACACTTGCACGTACAGAGAAGGATACAGAGAGATGTCTTAAAGTTGAGCACGGTAGTGGGTCCTCTTGGAATAAAATGCTAAAAACACTGAAATGACGCAGCTTTTACATCGATGAAAACTGTAAGCAATATTTAAGACAGAGACAGGAATATTATATTAAAATGTAAATACACTAAATACTGAAGATTCCAAGTACAGAGCCAAAACCAATTTGAGGTAATGTGAATTAAAACAGAACAAAGTCATAGAATCATTAGAAACTCGAAACTCGATGCTAGTTCTTCAATGTTTAATTTTGTTATGTGTGTAAGGCGTCTGAAAAGTATTTTGAAACGCTAGGAATCATTATGAATAATTTTGGGAGGGCAGTTTAGATTTTTATTATGCTCTGTAAAAGATCAATTTGAGTCTTGATATACGTGCTCGTTTAGTTTGAACTACAAGTCGATTCATGCCAACGCTGCCATCCATGCAGTCCCGCTCACGGCCATCTCATAATGAGAAAAGTGAATATAAATTCGCATACGCTTGACAGTGTTGAAAGAGCTATTTCCAGCGAAACAAGCGACCGACCTGCCCAGAACAGGCGGGTACTACAACGTACGGGCTTGCCTCCTAATGACGTCCCCTTCGCCAGCCGAGCAACGAGCCAGAATGGGTGCAGCGAAAAAGGTACCTCCTAGCTTACCTTTCGCGTCGCTATTTTGTTGATGCCAGCAGTTCTACATAAAATCAATGATCGCTGGTCTACCAAGCGTTGACATTTGTTTAAACAAAATGCGTGACCACTACTGGCCATCCTGATAGTCAGAACTTTGGAGGAAAGCTCCTGATGCGTTCCTGAGGTGGTCAGAAGATCGTTGTTTCCAGATTAACATGCCTTGTGATTTCTACCCAGAAACGGTGGGCGACAAAGACGCGCACCATAAAAGTTGCCACCCCGGTTAGCAAGAACGAGGAGAGGATGAGCACGAACATTAATTTCGCTCTACAGTCGGTATATCAACTCTAAGGAGTTAGTAACCGCGTGTTAGTAACAATGGTAAACGATCGCGTGTCACCCTTTAGCGGCCGGTTGTCTCTCTGCAGGCTCTACCCTGAGCACTGACACTTGTCATTAGACACCTTTAGCATACTACGTACTGTGGTACCGTTACCTTTACCGGAGTACCGGGGGCCCGCGCTCCATCAGTGCGCATGCGGAGATTACCTTGTAGCAGCAGCTACGCGGACGCCTGCCACATTGGGACCAATCAGCGTGTGCGCACTGCTGGTGAGCTGGCTCCCGGTACTCCGGTAACGGTAACACGGTACACGGTACGCTAAAGGTGCCTGTTATCTCTGACAACCAATTGTTATCAACGGACGAAATTTGTCGTCAGCTGCAGCCAAGCCAGCGCTACGCACGTTGTTTTGTTACTGCCGGGGCGGCTCAGAGCACGTGTAATGACATTCGAATTCGACTACACTTCATCATACGCGAACTTTGTTACACCGGTATCTGTCGAAAAGCTTTTTCCCACGATAGCGTTTGTACTGCCCGAAGGGTGAGGTGAACAGGAAATGTATGCGCGGCAGCCCCCACGGTCGCACTAGCGTCAACGGGCATGCGCCCGGGCATGGCATGGCGTGGCATGGCGTCAACGGGCATGGCATGATATGGGGTGGTTCAGGGAAACCCACCAGATTTTCTCTGAAATAGGCTTTGAGTGGCAGAAAGGTGGCTTTCAAGAAAGTACAAGAAGTGGCGGCAGATATCACTAAACAGGTGACCCATGTTAATTAGTTGCTGCTGTAACTCCAACACTTAAACTTGTTCCAATTACTGTTAGGCACCTCCGGCAATCAGAGATTTGTGGCTGACGGATTGCAATATTGACATCATTTAAAACTTAGAAAAACTTTTGCTGGGTATTATGGCGCAAAGAGATTTTCCTCTTATCATTCCAAAATCACGCGGTAGTCGAGTGCATGCGGTCACACCCAGAAAAAAAACGTCACTCGCATAGGAAGCGCCACGCAGCCTTCTCACTCCCGCCCACTCTGGGGAGATGAAAAAGAGCGGCAGACTGGGTCCTGGCAGGGCAGGGAAAGCAACACAGGGCGTTCACCTCCAAGGTACGTGTGATGACGGGTGTGACTCGACCGCTCCACATCCACGTGCTTTTCGAATGACAGAGCGAATGTCAAGAGTTTTTTGCGTCACAGCGCCGCGTCTAACCCCTAACTTCTCCTGGAACACTGTGCCGCAAAAATCTTTCAATACCTCAAAATCTGTACTTTTAAATATTTCCGGCAGACTCCCCTAAAACTCCCTGTATAGAGCAGCTGACTTGGAGTGCCTGTCCAGTGGGCTGACATTAAAGGAGCAGAACCACACAACTGCGAAACTGAACGTCACACTTGCGATCAACAGCAGAAAGGATCTCACGACTACCCGGAGTGTCATGTGGCAGAAGTGGTTAGGGAATGAAGGCGCGCGAGAAACGCACAGGGAACTCGTAGAAGCGACGGCGACTGTGCAGTTCACGTCGAGCCTACCGTGCACGCTCGCAAACGACGTCTAAAGAAACTGTTCATTCTAGCTTTTTCTGACTTGTAATCTGGCAACCTATGTAACCTATACTCGCTCGACAAGGAGCAGCCTTACGGCAATAAACACCAGTCGTTGCTTATAACTCGAAACAATGGTGCCGTCATTTGTGCGCGTCTCTAAGTTTACATAAAGTTATGGTGCCGAAACGCGGGACTAAAACGCTGCAACGGTGCGTAAACAGCAAGGCCATTAAGTCTCGGCGGGACAACGAATTCTGGGCCATCACCGCAACGATCCTTGGAGGTGAAACCACCTTGGACTGAAGGTTCCAGGAACGAGGCCTAGGAAAGCCACGCCCGACGCTCTAAAACGAGGCCTGGAGACGCCACACCTGAAGCCAAGCTTGGCGCTACGACCACGACCGACACTACAACGAGGCTGAAATGGAACGGCTGAAGAAGAAACGAGGAGCTTTGAGATCCCAGGTGACAAAACTGATTTCCGAAGTGGATTCATCTTTAGAGGCGCATGCTGACGAAAAGGCTCTGAACATACTGTCAGCGAGGCTTAGCGCCCTTCAGATACAGCTCAACGAGGTGGACGCTGCTATCGAGCCACTTGTGCCTGATGAAGAAGCTGAGGAAAACTTCACGCGTACAATCGCGTACAACGACAGAATTATCACCTACGCTGCAAAACTCAGCCAACATGCCGAAGCTCAGCGAGCGAACGCCAGTCCAGGACCGGATGCTACACGGGCGCCTCGCGACGGTAACCGGAGCGGTGCCGGCTCAAAGGTCAGGTTGCCGAAACTCGAGCTGCAACGATTCAGCGCCGCCGCCACGGAGTGGCAGCCCTTCTGGGAGCAGTACCAGCAAGCGATTCACAGCAACGATGCCCTTTCCAACGGCGAGAAGTTCTTATATTTGCAGTCAGCGCTCACTGGGAGGGCTGCAGCAGCGGTGGCCGGGATTCAAGCTACAGGAGCCAATTACAACACTGCCATCGAGCTCCTGAAGGAGCGCTTCGGACGCACAGATGTGCTAATCCAGGAGCACCTCACCCAACTGCTGGACCTCCCGACGGTACGAAGCGGGCAGGAGGTAAGGGACCTACGTCGACTCTATGACCACATGCAGCGCAACATAGCCGCTCTCACGGTGCTTGGCGTCAAAACAGACAGCTACGGCGCAATGCTTGCCTCCGCGTTGCTAAGAGTGCTGCCAAGCGACCTTGTAATGAAATACCACAAGCGTTGTTCAGCAGCAAAGCAAGAGGATATCCTTTGCATTGCAAGTCTGCAAGAATTTCTAAAAGAAAAGAGGAAGTTGAGAGCAGGGAGAAGGCGGTGCAGGTTGGTCATCGGGAAAGCAAGAACATTAATGCGAAACCACGATTAGAGAATGAAAACTCCAGAGTTTCAAAGATTTCAGCGGCATCGCTCTTTTCCGCCAGTGATCTGAAGCGGAATGAGCCCTGTGCATTTTGTGCCGCCAAAGATCACGCGACCAAAGACTGCCAGACCTCGCTTTCTCTGGAAGAAAAGAAGAGGGCATTGCGTCAGGCAGGCCGATGCTTCCACTGTTCTGTCAAAGGGCACACGTCGAAACAATGTCGCAACAAAGGAGTGAAGTGCAAGATATGCGGCAAAAGGCATTTAACTCAAATGTGTGATCCTGCGTGGAAACCACTTAACAGCTCAGCAACCGAACTGCATTCAGCTACAGGCAAGAAGAGCGACAAGGCTCCCACTGTGCTGCTACAGACTGCCCAAGTATGGGCAGAGGGACCGCAACGAAGCACTCTAACTCGTCTCCTGTTTGACGGGGGTAGCCAGAGGAGTTTTGTGACCGAAGAGCTCTCCCACCAACTCCAGTTAGAGGTTGTGGGAGAAGAAGACATCACCATTTACCCGTTTGGAGGAGCCGGAAACGTTATTAAGCACAAACGGAAGCGTGTCCGCATTTGGCTGAGAAGTCAGTACAACCGAAAGCAACACGCTATCGAAGCTTTGGAGATACCAGAGATCTGCTCTGACCAGCTGACTCTTCCCGAAAAGGTCATCGAAGGAGTTCAAGCAGAGATAAATGAGCTTGCAGATGTGACCGTACCACCAGGTCATCTGACGAGAAAAGGCATCGGCATTCTTATTGGTTCTGATTATTACTGGACTCTCGCCTCTGGCCACGTGCGAAAACTGCAAGGTTCATTAATGGCACTGAAGACGGAATTCGGCTGGACATTACAAGGTCCTGTTCCTTTCAGTAGTTCGACCGCTAGCTGTTCATCCGTGGCTGTGCTGCGGGCCAGCATGAGTGACGAGGCCCAGTGCCTTTCAGCTGACCTTAAGTCGTTTTGGGAGCTCGAGAGCATGGGCATTGTTGAGCCTGTTGCCCAACAAAACGAAGACAACGACATCATCAAAGAATTTGCCTCATCTGTCAAGCTTGTTGACAGGCGCTACGAAGTCGCCTTACCGTGGAAGCAGGTTAAACTCAACCTAGGCGATAACAAGGCAGTTGCAGAGAAGCGTTTGTACAACCTGACAAAGAAGCTAAGGCGGGACGAGGAAATGATGCTTGAATATGATGCTGCGGTACGTCAGTACCTCCATCAAGGTTTTGCCGAACGACTCCCAGCAGAGGAAGGCAGCAGCTCAGAAAACAGAATTTATTACATGCCGCATCGGGCAGTTCTTAAGCCTGACAGCCTTTCCACCAAGCTCAGGGTTGTCTTTGACGCATCATCCAGCGAGCCAGGAGGTGTCTCTCTAAATCAGGTTCTGGAGGCTGGTCCTAACTTGAACCCTGATCTCCTGGAAATCTTGTTAAATTTCAGAATTCATTGCATCGGCATTACTGCAGACATCGGAAAGGCTTTCCTGCAGATAGCAGTCCGTGGTGAGGACCGCGATGCGATGAGATTCTTATGGTATGAACAGATGCCAACCGAAGAAGACCCGAGGCCGCTCGTAGAGACCTGGAGAATGACAAGGGTGCCCTTTGGAGCGACGAGCAGTCCGTTTCTTCTAGCCGCTACCTTGCGTCACCACTTGGCGACAACAGGTGTTCATCCCAAGACAACGGCAATAATTGCAGAAAACCTCTACGTGGATGATCAAATCACTGGAGCAGACTCTGAACAAGAAGCAGAAGACTTTTACCACGAGACATTGGAAATTATGAGTCTAGCGAGCATGTCACTCCGCAAATGGAACTCGAATTCCAAGAAATTGCTCCAACTGTTTGACGACGACGGGGCAGGAGGTGCCGTGGACCAGGTGGAATGTCCGACAGCAAGCGTGTCGAGAGTGTTAGGACTTGTCTGGAACAAGCACGATGACTGTTTGGGATTTTCGTTAGAGGCCGTATTGGACCTCCTGAACCAAAACAGCAACACAAAACGCTTTATTCTTCAGGCGTCGGCTCGAATATACGATCCTCTTGGGCTCATCTCCCCAGTCACTGTTACAGCCAAGTTGATGTTTCAAAAGCTCTGGGAGTTGGGAGTTGAGTGGGACGCACCCCTACCTGAAGAAGTACAGTCATCTTGGAAGGAGTGGCATTCACAACTCCACCACTTGACTGAAGTAACCGTACCCAGAAGATACGACGGACTTCATAATGCCGGCAGCATCGATATTCACATTTTCGCCGATGCTAGTCCGAAGGCTTACGGGGCAGTTGCATACTTGCGTGCCTCGGGGACCAAGGCCCCAGCCGTGACTCTGATCTTATCCAAATCGCGGGTGGCACCGATTAAGAAGCTCACTCTTCCCAGATTGGAATTGATGGGAATGCTGATAGGCGCAAGACTGAAGGAATACTTGATGCGATCACTGAAACTACCAGTTGCCAAATGGCATCTCTGAAGCTCATTCCGGGGGGAGTATAAAGAAACTGTTCATTCTAGCTTTTTCTGACTTGTAATCTGGCAACCTATGTAACCTATACTCGCTCGACAAGGAGCAGCCTTACGGCAATAAACACCAGTCGTTGCTTATAACTCGAAACAATGGTGTCGTCATTTGTGCGCGTCTCTAAGTTTACACAACGTCGAAGCAAGCGCGAAGAGTCAGCTGCAGAGACTGTCTGCACGTCCATGACTCCGATGCAATGGAAAATTGTTACTAATAAATCCCCTAAAACAAAGTTGGTAACAGAGCAAACGGGAATTCTTGCTACATGCTTATCGAGACGGTGGACGGGTGAATCTTTGCGACCGAGAAAAAAGAGTGACCAAGCTGCCTGACATAACGCCCAGGCATGCCACAAGCCGCTACATGTGCATCACTTTTCTGAAGTGGCGTGCAGAGCATGTAAGTAAAAAGGGCTAGAGCGAGCTGACGCATCTCCAGTGCAATTATATACGCCTCGCTGTACATCAGTCCCTCGTTCTGATCGGCCTGGCTTTAATCTGGAGCTCCTGTTGTATAGAAGCGAATTTTTGAGCACACTCGAGTTTGATTACTCGAAATGAGAGCATAACGGAAGTGACCGTTAATCTGGTTTTCCTTTTGAGCGCTCTAAATGTTTTCTGTTGCAAACATACATGTGGGTTCAAAATTCACTTACCGGTTATACTGCTTGCGTTCATGTAATCATATACTCCAGATTCATTATAGAAGTGGAATGTTTCATTTACAGTAAACCTAGAAAAAAATTAATGTGCGCTCTGGAGTTAACCAAGGCAATTGATATAGGAAGGACTAAATATCCTATTATGTCTCATAAGTGTTTACTTTTTGGAATGTGTGCTTAGAGCAGAAGCAGGATAGCGAATAGCAGCAGATGTGTAGCAAAGAGACGAAGCAACGAGTAGACCGTTACGCAATTCTGGTGATCGCTTCTTTTTTCTTTCATCTATATAATATCTGATAGTGCTATTTCCATTCTTATTTCTGAACTACGTATGCCAATCCAGCAACTGCATGCCTTTCATGAAATCCAACATGATCTTTTCATACAACTGTGATGAGAGTAAAAGTGCGAAGTGTAGGGCTATAAAGTGATCATACCAATGGACAGCCATTCATGCTTACTTCAGTCGAAGCAGGGAAGTGGGGTTCACCAGCCCTAGGAAAATGTGTCAGAAATTTTTCATTTGTGTAAATGTGTTGCGAAAATGATTCAGGGGAAATCCTTTCGCGGAATTCTGTAATGCCTCTTTATGTTGAAAGTTTGTGTAATAAGTAACAAACGACAGGAAAATAAACCTTTTTTCTAACTGAGGGCATCGATAACTAATCTATCGTACGTATAAACTGCCTGGGTGGAAACTCGTTTATGTTCACAAGCGACCACGGAAGACGTCTTACTAAATTTTCTGTACGCCTCAGTGTTCAGTTAAAAAGGAAACTCTCAGACAGAAGTGAAAATTGTGCCAATTGAGGGCAAGTTATCGGAGCTTACACTAGCACATGCCATGCATTTTCATGGTTAATCGCGTAAGACCAAAATATATAAATTGTTGTGGGTCTTGTATAGAGTGCCGAATCTCCGCACAATAGTCCGCACCCGGTGTATAGTCAGCAGGGCTAAATTCCGGCCTAAGAAAAGTATTAGCTTAAATAGTCCGCACCCAGGGTGTAATACGCAAGGGCATATTGGTTTAAAATAACTTTTTTTTTTTTTGGGGGGGGGGGGGGGGGTTATACGCTCATGTTTCAGGGAAGAAGCCCAGATTTTCTTTAGATGTTCCACGGAAGCAGCAGACATCCGTGCACTTTTTTCATCAAAGTCAATTTCTTTCCCTCTTACTGGGTTCGGTTTGACAGCTTGCGCACGCTCCATTTCGTAGTAGTAGTACAAAACTTTATTCTGCAAAATGGGACGGGGTTTAGGGGTTGGGGTTTTGAGCAGCAGGTGGTGTTCCTAGGTACAGGATCCCATTGGTTCTTGCTGCCTCCTTGGCCCGCTCAACCAACGCAAGCTGATCTTGCGGGTCGGACCTGAACAGAAGCTGCTCCCACTGCTCGACTGACGGGTTTGTAACTTTGGGCTCTATCGGGCTCGCCCGACAGCTCCATTTGGAGTGGTAGAGGGTGGCTATCTCTCTACACCACACGCATTCTGGAGCGTATTGCGTAGGCCAAATCTTACAGTATATGTAGCGACTTGGGTATGAGTTTGTTTGTAGCTGTCTCCATGTAGTTGCCTGATGTCTTGTGAGTGTCTTGTGGGGAAGCGGGTATTTACGGCATCCTAACTTCGAAAACATGGTGAGCTCTCCGTAGCTGTTCGGAGTAGTGTTGGTTGTGAGACAGAGAAGCGGCCGTCGTAGCTGTCGTTAGCAACCAGGGAAAAGAAATATCCAGCATGTCAATTAGGACTGGGAATATAGACACGGCAGAGGAGGTGGCAATAGCTTTAGCTATCACGGAATCAAATAGAAACAACAAGAGCTACACAATAGCAACAGACTCACAGGCTGCATGCAGACGCTTCCTAAGGGGAAGAATAAGCAAGCAGGCCGGCACCCTCCTTAGGGATGCGACAAATCTCAAAAACAAGCAGAATGTGGTATGGGCACCTGGGCACGGAGGAGTTGAGAGAAACCTTAAAGTCGACGCGATAGTTCGAGATTACACAAATCGAGCGAGCGACGCTCCACTTCACTGAGCTCGAATGCTGCCGGGAGGGCTCTTAGTGTCTCCGTAGTTATCGCAGCCGCTCTTCAAAGAGAACTACGACGCGTCTGGCGTTATTTCTTTTAAAGCGATGTTTATTGCCTCAGGGCATATAATGGTATGTAATGATGAATGGCGCAGATGCTTAAATAAATTAGAAAAGGTTCGCTGATTCAATGAAATCGACAAGTGAACGATGATGTGGTCCCTGTGTCCATGTGCCGAATTCTTGACGGCTTCAGCGGCGGCCAAACGCACAGCACGTGGTGAATGTAGGCCTCAAGATTTCTGTTCTAGCAGAATGGACATCTTGGGGGATATAAACCTCGGAATTGCGGCCACTTTCATGGCATGGCTGGAGTTAGGGCAACCCCGACCCGGATCCTCCGAAGCGCAACCTTCTCCGCTCGGGTAAGACCGGGTGGGAGGGTTACCGCACGCGGAGGCGTTAGAGCGTCTGGCGATATTCATCTAGGTTTTTGGCATATGCTCACAAATGAAAGCATTGACAAGCTCTAAATAGCTTCAGCGGCATTTGCTTGCATGTCGAAGCTGACTGCTTATCGGGGCGGATTTCGGTATGTGATTTAGCACGGCAAAATGTCCCAGCTGCAGTCGGTTCAAGCGCCTGGAAGTGTCAGTCTCCAGTCTCACCAGCGGGAACCACGCACGTTCGCCGGTCATGCTCAAGACGATGTAGACAACTGCCTCAGCCACTGTCAGCGAGCCAGTAGGTACAACCACTTCGACGCCACAGCACAGTTGACCAATGCTGTCTTTTTATGCGAAGCATATTACTAGAGCTACACTACAGCCCGTCGAGCGCGGCGGTGGAGCTACCATTGACCTTTAGCGTGACCACGTGACACCACGTGACAACATGACGACACAGCAGAGGAGAGATGGGCTGCCGGCTCGCGCGGTCGGCCGCGGCGGTGGAGGCTCCACATCAGAGGCGCGGTGGCTGACCACGTGACAACATGACGTCACAGCAGAGGAGAGATGGGCTGCTGGCTCGCGCGGTCGGCCGCGGCGGTGGAGGCTCCACATCACAGGCGCTGCAGCTGACCACGTGACGCTACAGCAGCGGTATAAAGCTGAGCTTGCCTCGCGCTCCGGACACTTACAAGGGGGCCAGGTGTTGGGATGCCGCCTAGAAGCAGGGCTGATTTGAACGAGAAGCGAAAGCTTCAGCGTGCCACAGAGACCGATGAAGAGCGGGATGAACGTCTGGCTAAGCGGCGTGCTCAATATGCGGCTCGGCGACAACGTTCTACAACAACTGAAGAACAAAGCGAGGAACTTTACCAAGCCTAGCCATCAATATGCTACGCATCTGACTAGGCTTAACCTGAGCTAAGCCTCAGCCATTTTTTCTCGCCGGGATCGCTCTCGTGTGGCTCGCAGACAAGGACACTTTACCACCTGGAATTATTTGATGAGCAGATAACAAAAAGCTTCGGGGACCCTTTTGCCAAAAAGAAACTAGCAGAGGAGACAATCGCCCAAAGGACACAGGTCCTAGAGAGACTTGCATAAGAGACATCGAAGAAAAACTTAAACTCTGTCGCCCCCTAAACCAGATAATGTGAGATGAGGACCAAGTTGGGCACCTCTTGAAAGGAATTGCTAACTGTGTGTTGAACGCTATGACTACCAAGGAAAACAATGCCTCCGCAGCCATCGTCATACACCACTGCCACGTTTTTGAGGCTCTAAGACTAGTTGGTTTGCACCAAAATTTGGCCGGCTACCCAACGCAACTAGTGCAACTAGCGCTGACATTGCCGGAGCTGAAAATATCATCTCTGTGGTCCACAGCAGTGTGCGTGAGCGCTTGACTATTCCACTTAAGGGCGTCAAATCTGACGTCGTGAAGCACTAGCGCCCCCAAGAAACGCCACACTTGTGGAAGCCACCATCCTTGCTGCGCAGAATTTATGCCCTGCCCTGGAGGACGTGCGGTACAGATCGCGTCTTGTGCTCACGACGACGGCGATTTTGTGTCGATCCCCATTTCGAGATTGGACGCAGCGAGCAGACTTCGCGTACTTGCGCGGGACATCATGCTTGCCGCGTGGAATTCCGGCCAATTTTGCAATTCCCGTTTACAATCCTTAGACCCAGATCTGAAGCTCCGGCTACCATCAGGCCTACCACGACGAGAAGAAACTTTGCTGTGTCGCCTCTGGCTTGGTGTAGCTTTCACCAACCACTACTCATTCTTAATCGGTATGGCTGATAGTCCTGCATGTTCCATCTGCGGGCATGATGAGACCATAACCCACATTCTGTGTGACTGCCCTGCCTACACCACCGAAAGGCAGTCTCTCAGCCGTGCGCTGGAGCGCCTAGATCCACGCCCTTTCACGGAAATGAAGATTCTCGGCCACTGGCCGCGGCGGTCGTCGGTGGAGAAGGCCTGCAAGGCACTGCTCCGCTTCTTGAGAACTTCTGGCCTGCACGATAGGCTGTGACTTTAACGAACAGTGACGTTTTAGAGTGACTTCAATTTTCCGCTACTCTCCTTTCTCTTTTTTTATCCCCTCACTCCTTTCCCCCCGTGTGGGGTAGCAAACCGATTATTCTTTCGGTTAACCTCCCTGCCTTTCCTCTTCTACATCCTCCTCCTCCTCCTCCTGTGCTCTGAATCCCGCCCTTAGCCCGCATGTTGCTCCAATGCAGGGATGACGTGCGAGAGAGAGAGAGAGAGGGAAAGGCAGGGATGTTAACCAGAAAGGATTCCGGTTGGCTACCCTGCACAGGGGAAGGGAATGAGGGGAATTAAAGAGGAAAGAGAGAAGTAACGGGAAATAATCACAGTCTGTCAATTAAGGCAGTCGCTCTCAAAAAGCGAAAGAGTGCCTTGTAAGCCTTGATGGCAGTTGACTGTTGTGGCCACGGACCGAGGATCTTGACCTCTGTGAAAGGGCGAGGGTCCAGGCGGTCCAAAGCACATCGCAGCTTATGTCTTTCGGCTACAAAGGCAGGGCACTCACAAAAGATATGGGTGATTGTCTCATCACAGGCGCAGTTCACACAAGAAGGGCTGTCGGCCATCGCGATCCGGAAAGCATACTTATTCGTGAAGGCAACACCGAGCCATAGACGACACAGTAGTGTTGCTTCACGACGCGCTACATTACACGGAAGACGGAGGCGCAGTCCAGGGTCCAAAGTCCTGAGGCGACGGTTGCACAACTCACCAGAGTTCCACGCTGAAAGTGTGAGCTCCAGCCTCAAAGAACGAAGCTCACACGCTGCGTCAGCTCTCGTTACGGGGATATTAACGGGTATTCCATCATTGTGGGCAGAACGGGCAGCTTCGTCAGCGTGGTGATTGCCATGAATGCCGCAGTGGCCCGGCAGCCACTGGAAAATTATGTTATGTCCTTTCAATGTGGCGTCATGGTAGAGCTTGCGGATTTCGGCAACGAGTTGTTCGTGTGACCCACGGCGTAGTGCAGTTTGCAGGCCTTGAAGGGCTGCTTTAGAGTGGGTGAAAACTGTCCAGTCATCTGCAGATTCCTGACTAATGAACTGAACTGCAGCCCGTAGGGCAGCTAGTTCTGCACCAGTTGAAGAGGTGAGATAGGTAATCCTCACCTTCATTAAAATAGACCGGGCCGGTATCACCACAAACCCAGCAGAGCTTGTTGAAGTCACTGAGCCATCTGTGTAGACATGTATGCGGTGTTTATGGTTAAAATGAAAATGATGCAGTGTCAGTTGCTTGAGAGCAGGCAATGATAAATCAGATTTCTTATTAATTCCAGGAATAGATAGGTGCACCTGGGGTTCATGGAGACTCCATACGGGTGCGCATGATCTTGATGGGTGGGCGAACTGCGAAGGAAGATAGGCACGGTGAGCTTGAATTACATTTGTAAATGCAGTATGTGGTCTGAGTACCGGAAGAGCTGCAAGATGATGACTCGGAACTCGCGTGAGGTGCCGAATGTGTGTTCTCATGGTTTCAACAGCAATGTATGAAGTAACAGGATGCTCCCCAGCGACAAGAATAGTGGCTGCCGTTGAGGCACATTTAGGTAGCCCAAGGCAGATTCGTAGAGCTTGCGCTTGAACACTTTGAAGTGTCTGAAGGTTTGTCTTTCTGATATTGTTCAAAATGGGAAAGCTATACCGCATGTATCCCAGGAACAGCGAACGGTACAGTTGAAGCATCGAGCGTACAGATGCACCCCAGGACTTTCCCCCGAGGAAGGAGAGAATATGAACAATCGCTGTCAGTTTCTTTCGCATGTCGTAAAGATGGGGACTCCACGAGAGGTTCCTATCGATAACAACGCCAAGGAAGCGATGGTTTTTCTCATAGGGAATGGCGTTGCCATTAATATATATGGGGTAACTTGTCATTTTTTTTTCGCGTGAACGCCACGAAGGAACACTTCTAGGTTGAAATATTTAGGCCCTGCTGACGAAGGTATAACGTCAGTATCGTTGCCGCCTTTTGTGGTTTCGCACGAACTTGGGGACGGGTCACGCTTGATGCCCAAATACAGATATCATCGGCGTATATTGAGATCTGGACTGATTGTGGCAATGAGTCAACCAGGCCGACGAGAGCTATGTTGAAAAGAGTTGGGCTCAGCACTCCACCCTGCGGGACTCCGCGCGAATTTAGATGCGAAGAGGTTGGTCCGTCTTCAGTCTGGACAAAACACGACCTCCCTGACAAATAGCTGCGTATCCAGCTGAACATACGGCCTCCAATCTGAGCAGCTTCTAATGCGTCCAAAATGGCCTGATGCGTTACGTTGTCGTAGGCGCCCTTGATGTCCAAGAATAGTGCCGCAGTCAATCTTTTCAAGTTTTTTTGGTGCTGGACGGACGATACAAGGTCAACCACATTGTCAATGGAAGAGCGGCCACGTCGAAACCCAGTCATCAGCCTACAGAGGTTCCTGTTAACTCCTGCGGCAATCAAGAGTAGCGTCGCGAGAGTAGTTGGACGCGTCATCCACTGCCAACATTTGCACATGAGGAAAACTTTGATGATTGTTTACCTTCAGTGTTTGACCGTTACCGTGACTATGACCGTGAGCATAGTCCTTTAGGAAAGTCACAAGGGCTTCGGAGTTAGGAATATTGACAAGGTCAGAGACGTTAAATGACAAAAGGTGCCATCACAGACATTTGGAATGGTGGTGACAGAACAGCAGCGGTGGCCTAGTCGTTTGAGCATCCGCCTCACTTTCGAGAGGTGCGGGGTTCGATCCCCAGAGCCGCCGGATATCCACCAGTTGCACAATGAGTAAACCTTTCCTCTGCCAGGTGCTCGGCTTCTGTAGGTTGAAATGCTTGAGAAATGGGTGTTTCGCCCCACCTTGAGAAGACGAAAATAATGTGGCGCTGTTTGTCCCCAGATGGTCTTGCGCCATAAAAAACCCATCATCCAATAGCTGTGTTGCCCTCTGTTTTTTTTTTTTTTTTTCAGGCACGACGGCCCGAAACTGCACGTAAACATTTTCGCTTCTTTGCAGTCGAAAAATATTCCCAGATGAAATTTCTCGTCTTGGCTGGCCTGTGTGCACAACAGTTCCTTGCCGAGATCGCTGAGAAGTCCGATAGCCACGTACTTGATGTTGGCTTCCTTCAAGCTAGAAACCTCGAAGTTCTTCATAACGATTGCCAGCTTCCGTGTCAGTGTCACTGCTTTGTATTACGGCTTCTGACACGACACCCTGCTGAAACGTGCGAAAAAGTACATAACAAAGAAACGTGTGCTTATTACGTGCTACACTTGACAGGAAGAACACAGAAGGGAAGGACACTATTCTTCCCGTAAAGTGTAGCACGTAAAACGCATGATGGACACCCAACTAGGTCTAGTTCTCGCCCTCTAAACGGAAGAAAATTGCGAGATGACCGTCGTCACAATAAATGGCTGACGATTAAAAGTTTTCAGGACTTCTGGGGTTCTTGCTTTCTGGCTCCCTTGGATAGAAAAACAGCTGTATTCACAGAAAGCAGGAGTGTGGGTGGGGTTCAGTGTTTCCACTGCACTGAGGCAAATTTTTCCAATGTATTGTTAGAAGGGGCCTTTTAAGCAACTTTTAAACTCTATACCAGTGGACAATCACATATGCTAATGACTATATGGTACTTACAGAACGTGGCCCCTTTGCGGCTTACATGAGTGACATTGTCTTGCAAACAGGGAGTACAGTTCTGATTCGCTATTAATTTTCGAGCTGTCAGTGCATGAAGAACTGCAATATTTGAATTTGTGAGCGCGTTTCGACCCTTATTATGTACGCTGGGTGTACAACGCGCGGTCGACGCATCCACATTCCCAGTTCCCAATGAGTCCTATAAAAATTTATCATCAACTGCATAGTTAGCTTCTGCTTGCGAAATATATTGATAAAATCATCCTATCATTGTCTTGGCTACAGTTTTAACACGAAATTTGTATTTATGGAATGCCGGCTACGAAGATCATGTAATAGCCGATGCATGTTCTCGGTTGCTCCTGCGGGTCTAGCACCAAGCCGCTCAGCAAGCGGAAGATTGTTGGTCCGAAAATACAAAAAAAAAATATTTCAGTTTTATCATACTTGCAACGTTCCTCCCACGGGCTAAATAACGTATCAAAAGCTTATAATGATGGTGTAGTTCTTTAACCCACTGTAAATCTCAAGGAGATATGCCCAGCAATATAATGCAATGGCGATTCCAAGAAAAGAAAAGGTTGTGGCATCGCAAACTGCAATAAGTTTGTTATCTGCAGAACTGGAGCCCTGTGCAGTGTTTTTCACTCCTACGGTGCCCGATACATCGGACAGGCTCAGCATTGCCTAACTACTCGTTTGAAAGAGCACACGGTCAATATAACTAAAGACAATTTTTTTTCTGGTGGCTCACTGTTGAAGTTTATAGGTAATGACTAAGAGAAAAAAATTGACTGGGGTTTAACCCGGTTGAACCTAGTTTACAGGGCGGAAGCTCGATGAGCCCCCCGTTCTTTTTCGATTGACGCTTCAGTCTTAGCTCCTTTGCTTGATGTCGCCTTCGCCAACGCGCACTGTCGACGTTTTCGATCATAGGGATCATCAGATTCAAAAAGCCGTCTACAATAAACAGCCGGAGCACTTGTTCCAGCGCGCGACTCCTTCATGGCTACCTGCGAACGTCAAGCAATGCTTCGCGCTTTTTATTATCGTATCAGATGAACGGCGAGTCACGTGGTTCAGCGCAACTGCGAGGCGAGCATTCACGTTGTTCAGCAAGCGAACGCCACGGGCTCCGCGCGACGCAGCTGTGCCGAGGCACGACGAGTCACATGGTATGACGTCACAGCGACACTCCAGGTCTACCGCTTGATTGTCATTCTTCGGAGCGGCATGACCTTGAGGTTTTTCACGGGAGGAGTAGATCTTCCGCTCTAAAAGAAATTGCACTGGACTGTTGCGCACACGCTGCTACAAACACATAGATTACACCGCGCAGGAAGTGGTTGAAGCCTTTCAAATCGGAAAGGAGAAATAAAAATGCATTATTAAACCTTCGATGTGTATGTCTGATAAAAAAATCGTCTTTCTCGTCAATTTTTGACCCTCACTCCCGTCTTTGTTTGGTCTTTTTTACCTTCTATGATTATAGGTTACGCCTTTCAAGCTTCCGAAATAAGTTTAGTTGCGAGCCCGCGTTTGCTCTGTGTGTCGTTTTCTCCTGGTGCGGCTTCTTTAACGTCATAGCGTTAGACTGCGCGTTTCGTGGCATCCCCAAGGCTGAAAGAACAAAATTCCGTTTGACGGCAACCGCTGCTGTGTGAGAACGAAATTCTCATTTGTCGATGATGATATGACGTCACATGTTGTTGACCAATTAACGCGGATCCTGACTTCACAAATAAAATAAAAGAAAAAGATAACATAAAGATAGAAAACAATGAAGAAATAAAATAGATTCTAAAAAACTAAGAAAAAGAAATTAGATAAGAAGTAAAGAAATGAAGGGAAAAATGAAAAAAGAATAAAAAAAGATTAAAGAAAGCTGTCCGTATCTGCGATGTGATATTCAATTATTACCCCAGGCCACTGAAGGCACCAATTAATGTTAATAGTGATAAGGTTAAGTGTACCCAATAGGTTTTGCTGTATATTTTTGTGAAAACGTGATAATACTACCATCTGGCTTTACATCAGCGTCAAAAAACTTCACAGATCTGTTCTTAACACACCTTGATTTACAATTCACAGTATAGACAATCCTGGGGCCCCTAGGTAGTTGTAACCACGGAGAACTGGAGGAAAGGAGATGGCATTGTTGACAACACAAAAAATAATTTACCAAGGGTCAAGTTGAGAGAGCCTCAGTCGGCTGTCCAATGTTTCAACGAAGACGTGCTTACCATGTTATTTTCTGTGGCGGATATAAACTACATAAAGATAACTGCCAACTGATCCAGATTGGTTGAGAGAAAGATATACTACATGTTCACTCCGGCACTAATGTATTCTTGTCGACAAGTACACGTCGACTGAAAACGTTTCGCGCTTGGTTGCATCACGAAGAAATACTGTGTGGACTTACTTGCCGCGTTGATGTTAAGGCAGTTTTTTCTTTCGAAACATGTGACAAAAGGCGGCGTCTTACCAGGAACTCGCCGTCTTGTTGTAGTACTGCAAACTTTGATAAGAGGTATGATCCGATAAATTCTTCCAAACTGTGATGGCACTGGTACAGTTCGTAGCATTGTGGCCCCCTGACGGGTCAAAGTTTCTTTTTAGCAAGTGCAGGGAATGATTCTTCTGAATAAACTGTAATACAAAAAATTGATTTACTTGTAAAAGATATGGCTGGGGTGACAATAAGCCATAAAAAGCGAATATGGCAACGAAAAACACTTCATGCCATTTTTTTTTCTCAAGGGTCGTTCTAAAACGCCGCATTTGGTATGGAGGCCAATAGACCACGAATTGTCTTTCTTTATCCGCGAGTTTAAATCAGTGAATGAGGTCTGGTGTTCGCAATGTATTGATTCTGTGTCATGAGCCGGAATCGTGAGAACTGCCATAATTGTGCAATAGGGGCTTTATTTTTTGGAGTTGTGGAATTTTTTAGAATGTACTTATTATGGCTGTCTTCTAGTGTGATTTTGATTTGTACACAGAGCTTCCAGAACTGCTGCGAGAGCAGTGAAAAAAAAAAAAACAAATCACTTCTTCACTTTTCATCTTGATCGACGAAGTTAAAATTACAAATAATGGAGTTTAGCTTCGTGTTTGACACGTACAATGAGGGGCCAATCAATTATGTTTCAAACGAATGAAAAGTGGAAGTTAACATGTGCACATGAAATGGCGGGTACGAAGTCATTAGGTTGCGTTCCCACCATTTTATCCCACACATGGCTCTATGTTCTATTCACACTAGTTTATTGTCGTGCTTTCACAACCCTTTCCTCTTCGACATGTTGCGATTCCTATATATTAAACTAGATTGGGCCAATATTATATCTTCCTGTACACTTCGCTGCGCCTTCAGGGAGGCTGTACGTGGTCATTTATAGAAAGTGTGCGGTTGAAGTACTGCAGTATTGTCCGTACAGTGAACAGCCACGCACCAGCCGCTACCTGAACAACTCGCTATTGTCATCCAGCGAACTCCAAGGCTTGCGCCGTCTGAGATATTTTACAAAGGGCGATGACCATTTTCTGCACTGAATAAGATAGAATGAAGGAAGAAGCTGCCGCAGTCGCCAGTATTGAGAAGAATGGTTACTTCTGGAACTTTATTCATTGGATGTCAAGTCTTAGATGCTGTGCTTCCTGATAGAATAGACGAAAATACTGCTGAATCCCTCTATGCTTATTTGACCGGCATAGGGCGTACGGTTGCCGCGCAGGTACATGCTGATGCACCATCGCTGAAGATGCCAGGAGCGTGTTAACAACACTTTTGCATTGCCTGACATAGAAAAGGAAGAAATAATCACAGCAGGGAGCAGCCTTTCAGTTGGCAAGGCGGCCTGACCTGATGCAATACATCTTAGACTAAAAAAAAACAACATTGATATGCTAGGAATCCATCTACTACATACCTTAAACCATTTATTGGCAAATGAAGTGTATCCTTACGACCTTAATACTGCAAAGGTTAGATTTATTTTTAAAAGGCGGTGAGCGATCCAACCTGCGAAACTATTGACCGATATTGCTGTTAAAAATGCAATTGATGCAGTTTTTGAAAAGGTGCTTTGCAAGCGTATACTGAACCTTATAAATAAATGTAACATACTTGTCATAATCAGCATGGCTTCAGGCCCCAAAGGTCAACGTCAACCACAGTTCTTGTTGTTTGACATCTCATAAATGTACCGCTGTATAATAAAAAACTAGCCATATTAGTATACTTATGCAGATCAAAAGCTTTCGATACGGTTGAACACACAATACTGTAACAGAAAATGGAAATCTATGGTCTAAGAGGAAATATGATATAATAACAGTTATTTTTCAGGACGAAAACAATATTTTGTTGTAAACAATTTAACCTGAATACCCCGAAGCATTAATTTAGGTGTGCCGCAAGGTTCCTTATTTGGACCGCAGTTTTTTTTCCTGTATAATAATGATCTTCCATCAGCGCTGAAATATTCCAAAGCCATAATATATGGCGATGACACTGCATTATTTTTTACAGGGGATAATTTAGAGCAGGTACAATGTAAAATTAATGAAGGATTTAGAGAAATTTCACAGTTGCTTAAAAATAATCGGCTAACACTGAATACTGAATAAAGTACACAGTGTGTTTCACTCGCGCACAAAGAACCTAAATTACGAACACATAGCACTATGTACGACAAAAATCTGCGATTGGTTACCCAGTTCAAGTATATTGGTGCCCTGTTCGCATATGATGTGCACTCGACAGCAAAAATTAATTACGTCTGCTTCGAATCAGCCTGTGAGTGTCATCTTTTAGAGAGAGCCAGAGACTGCTTTGGTTTTCCAACTTTACGCATTCTGTATTTCGCCTTTGAGCACAGACAATAATTGCCCGGAGACATAAAGAAATACATAAAAAACATATCTAGATTGCGTTTCTTGGCTTAAAAAACGTGCTATCCGTATAATAACTTATTCCAACAGTACCTGCCCTAGCAGGCGACTTTTTCAGCAGCTTTCGCATACTACCAGTATCAGTGGCATATAAACTGAAGATAGCTGAAACAGTAAATACTATAATAAGGTCTAACTGCCCTCTGACCCTTAGTTTATTTAGATTTCCAATGAAAAAAAACAAGAGCTGCAACTAAAAATCTATTAAGCTTACCACCATTTCATAATACGTACCGAAGGAGACACTTTGATAATAACGAAGCCCATGTGCGGAATGAAGTCCCAAATGAAGCAGAGGAAAAAAAATCATTTTTTGGCATCTTGAAACATGTTTTGCTACTTTTAATGGAAATGTAGGAATGAAGAAGCCTGTGTGATTTGATTCAGAAATTTTGATTACAGCTGACTTTGTTGTGATTTTATCGACCATCAGCTCTCCACCTTTCTTTGTGCATTACTGAACTGTGCTGCGATTGTGCCCTGTCATGATAAGGTCTGCCAATATTATTGTGCTTGCTTAGCATTTGGACCCATTACTAGGAGACACTTTGAATATAACGAAGCCCATGTGCGGAATGAAGTGCCAAATGAAGCAAAGGAAAAAAATCATTTTTCGGCACCTTAAAACATGTTTTGCTACTTTCAATGGAAATGTAGGAATGAAAGGTTAGATCGATTTTTAAAAGGCGGTGAGCCATCCAACCTACGAAACTATTGATCGATATCGGTGTTAAAAATGCAATTGATGCAGTTTTTGAAAAAAAGTGCTTTGCAAGCGTATACTGAACCTTCTAAATAAATGTAACATACTTGTCATAATCAGCATGACTATGGGCCCAGCCAAGTGTTTGTGTACTGGTTTTGGAAACGAATAAAGAAAGCTAAATATCCACCACAGAAAAGGTGACAGTGTGTGTTTGGACACTCATTCGCCGACGTGAATTGAGTTGAATACATTTGCGCCGCTACATTGGCCCGCACTGGGTCATTCGTGAAAGTCGAGAACTTGACTAGGTCGCGGATGGAGCTACAGAATCGCAGCAGCGCCATGAACGTCCAGGAAGCATACACGGCATGTCCGTGAAACCCTTTTACGCGTTTGGATGTTCGCGACTGCTTGCCATTTTATTCATGTTATTTTATGCTCCATGATGCACGGCGGTGTTCGCATTTTAGTGCTTAATTCGGCTATATTTAATACTCTATTGAATTATAGGGTCCTTGCTTAATTATGAAATGGTTCACGGTGCGAATCACTGTAATTTTTAAGTGTGCATGCTCAAAGTCGTCAGCACCTGGCTTTATAACTTTGTTACGCGAGATACACCCAGGTTTATCTTGAATGTTGGGAGCCACGTGAAAGTGCTTGCGCATTATCTAGATGGTTGTACGTATATTTGGAGTCTTATCTCGAAGCTTCTTTATGAGCCTGAAATGGAGCGGGGCCGACAGCAGCGATGATTCGGTTCTTCAACGACCGCCAAACACACTTCTTGCTATATCCTCCGCCGAGCTGTTCAGCTCTTTGTATGTGCAATTCAACCCCGTAAATAGCGTCTTTTGGAAGCCTTTCAGTGATTTTACACATTGCCGTCAACACTACATAATAGCTTGAAGGCGTCTTCGGGGCACCAAACTCACATATGGCCGCCCGCTCCAAAACAGAAAGAGAAATGGTCCCATGCCGATTCCAGTAAAGAAGCAATATTCTAAAACTCGAATATGTAAGCTTCGAAGCTGCACCTGCTCATGAAATGTACAGAAACAATACTCAGATGCTTTGCTCAGTTTGCCAGAGGTAAACGCATGTGACCTTCCCCCAACCCTTGCTTAAAAATATGAAACACCGTAAACCATATTTTCAATCTGACGGGATCAAACATTCTGGTGCAAATAGAACGACACAAGGAAAATTCTGCTTACGTCCCATCCAGAGGCGTTGTGTGTAGTTACTGCCAAGTGTGCTGAAACTTCGCTTAACGCCAAGCTCAGAAACAAGAAGCGAAAAGTGGTTTTAAATATAGCCATCGTGATTCTTACTTTGAGTGAGAGTGGCACTGCAGCGCTCTAGAGAATGGATGCTGGAATTTATACACATCGTAAAAAAATAAGAAAAAGGCGTCGTGGCATTTAGACATCACAGAGCTGGCTCTGCGCGTGCCTAGTGCTGAAATATGCCGACGATTCATGAGGGTTCAGAAATATACTCGATCATTCATACTACTGCACCTACTTCAAACGATGTCTATTGAGAAACTTTAATCAGAATCGAGCAGAAGATAGAAGCATGACTGTAGAAGAGGTAGGTTTCGATAGGAACACACACGTGGGATCAATAGGCTGTTGGTTTAACAGTTTATGATGGCAATAGGCATCACGTACTTTCGGGGAGACTGACAGAAAAATTGGCAAATGGCTTCGTGCGCAAAACATTGGTATCCTAAAATGAGGCTGAGTCCGTCACACAGAATACTCATTAACAGTGGCGTGAAGAAAAAAATTAGCGGGGGTTTAGCTTTGGTTAAGCCTGGTAGGTTGCGAAAGCAGGTGTTTTATACTGCATATGCAGCGCCTCTAGTGGGAAGAGCGCGGCGCGCCGTGCCAAGCGGCTACCGTTACCCGACGAGCCGAGTTGGTAGCCCGTCTCTCGCTCCTGGTATGACGTCACGCTCTGACGTCACTAGGCACGGTATGACGTCAGGGGTCATTTTAAAGGTCAAACGTGCCAAGTTGCCGCCGCAACGCGAAAAGCCGTTCTCGGGAGTAGTATTGCTTTCGCAATAAAAATTGGGGGTGGTTTAGATCTTGTTAAACCTCACCTCCATGGAGTGACGCGTTAGCTACAGCTGACCGAGTGGAACTCGCTGACTCGAATTGCAAAGTCAGTCTTTCGCCGCTGCGTTTCGCTCGGCGTTCCTTCTTCTACTTCTTCTTCGACCCTGGACTTGGATTCACAGTTACTGCGTAATTTCCTTTCGTCAAATTCATTTCCTTCATTACTGCCCTTATTTCTCTTTCTTCTTTCACTCCCACTTCCTCCCTTCCTCTACAAACGGGTGGCGGTTGTCGACCGAGATATGCGAGACAGTTACTGCTTAATTTTCTTTTCTCAAGTACCCGCGGTGGCTCAGTGATTATGGTGCTCGTGTTTACCCTAGCCCATGTAAAGGCCTCAAGAAGGCGGATGAGCGGCTCCATCTCCGCCTTTTCACCAATACGTTGGTGTGCCCGGCAGCCCTAAAACATTTTGACCTCTCCTTTAGCGGCAACTGCCCGCACTGTAATCCGGTGTTTTCGGACACCTATCACATGGTGTGGTCCTGCCCCTCCAACCCGGCCATTCCCCCCATCCCCAACCCAGCCCGGGAGGATTGGGAGGCGACCCTGCTCGGCTGCCACGACTTACAGGCCCAACAAGCCTTAGTCGGGCGCGCCCGGGCGGCGGCTACCGCCACTGGGGTCCCAAACTAGGGACCTCCACCTAGTGTTTGTAAGGATCGGTCCCTTACGGGCTGATCCAAACACCTCCTGTCCGTTCTGAATAAATGTTTTCACCACCACCGCCTGACGCGAAAGACGCGGGTTCGATCCCGGCCGCGGCGGTTGAATTCCTTTGGAGGAGAAATTCTAGAGGCCTGTGTACTGTGCGGTGTCAGTGGACGTAAAAGAACCCCAGGGGGTCGAAATTTCCGGAGCCCTCCACTACGGCGTCTCTGATAGCCCTAGTCGCTTTAAGACGTTAAACCCCATAAACCAACCAACCAATTTTCATTTTCTTGATTACGGCTCCTCTTTTTCTTTATTCTTTCACTCCCACTTCCTCCCTTCCTGTACGCTGCGGTTCGTGTGTGCACCGAGATAGAGAATTATTGCGTAATTAATTAGCGAGCTACAGGCTATGACTATGCTTAGGTTTCGCTGTGGTTAAGCGATGTAATGCTATTGGTGATTTACTTGTGTAATCTCTGACGTCATTAGACGGAGGACGGGTGTCCACCGAGATATGCGAGACAGTTACTGCGTAAATTCTTGTCCTCAAATTCATTTTCTTCATTACAGTTCCTCTTTCCATTGCTTCTTTCACTCCCACTTCCTCGCTTCCTCTACAAACAGATGGCGGGTGTCCACTGCGGCCACGGGCATACGGCCGAGGTGCGAACGGGCGAGAGACGGGGCCTCGTCATGCGGTGTCCCGGACTAGGGACGCCGACCATGTAGCGGGGCCACTCTGTGGCTCCCAAACTCTATTTCATCTATTAAAAGTTTTCACTACCACCACCACGCTCGACGAGGCAAGTAGCTGGCGTAGTGAATCTATTGCTTCAAATCGTTTGAGTTGCGTTATAATTCGGTGCCGTGTTCCCGGTGAAACTCCAGATCCATTTAATATAGTAAGGCATGACAGGCCAAATGGGACCGCATTTCTCTTTCTGGATTAGCAGCAGACATTGATCTCCTGTAACCTCCAGCCTGGTTCCTATGTCGAACATAAAGATTCTGGAAACTAGTAGAGCTTCCTGATAATCACTAAGTGCATGGAACCATCGGGTGGTATCGAAACATAAAAGGGACTCGGTATAAATAACCAGAGTTCGCTCGTTTGGGCTCAGCTGAGCTAAAACACAGGTATTAGGCATTGTCGAAATGAGCTTTCGGGGGTTTGAGTCGGCACTAGTCCCAGCTTCAGGGTTACTCTGTAACCTTAGTGAGCCTTATTAAAGTCCTTCGATAGCGCTATGGTCAAGAAACTTTTCCGTAACTCTATGCCAGAGCATGACACGCTACCCAAAGCGTCCGGGTGGCAGCGGTGGCGTCAGCCGAGGATAATGACAAAAGTAGAGGGAACACAACAAGCGGCTTGAAAAAAAGGAAAACAAAGGAAACATAACCTTCAGGGCAAACGGCATGCCATATGCGCTGTGAGACGATCGTCCTCCTGAAAAAAAAAATGCTAGGAGTAACAAACTCCAGATTACATCTACAAAAAAAACTGTCGGTAACATTATTGAATTATTCTCCTATTGTAACATGCAGGCCATGCATCATCTCGTGTGTTGAGTAGGCATGAGTGCCTGTGAACGAACTGTCTGCTGACGTACTTACATGCTGACGTACTTACACGGGGCGATAACCGTGTTAGATATATGAAGAACTTGCAAAACAAATTCTGGAATTCAATAGACTTTCTGCGTGTTCATTCCATGGAAAGCCACACTCTCCTAAGCCATTCCTTGTGCTGTTGCGTTCTGCATTCTCGTAGTTGTGTGTTATGGTAGTGTTGCAAATATAGAAAAGCTGCACTGAAGAAAGTACAGCTGCGCAAAAAAAAGATTGTGGGTCTGGATTAGCAGGAAAAATTTATATCTATGTTGTCTCGCTGCCCTGTCAACTGGTACTCTTGCAGAGAGTGGTGCACAAATGTTCCCTTGTTCTTCCTTTTTTCCATTTACCTCCTCCGCCTGACGACACAGAAACAATACAACAATACTTAGGTGACCCTCGGTGGGTCGTTCTAATGCGTCCCTAGCGAAATGTTTGTTATATCCGAGGCTGACACATTAAAGTTCGTTATATCTGAGGTCAACGCACAAATTTTCCGGACTTCAAGAGCAAAAAAGACAGCACACAGAAAGGAGAACGACGGGACATGCTCTATGTCCGTCGTTCTCCTTTCAGTGTGCTGTCTTTGTTGCACTTGAAGTCTGGAAGCTATGCACCAACTTGCCCCACTAAGTGTTTAATTCACCGCAGAAAGCTCGTTACATCCGAGGCACGGACCCAGAAGTTCATCATACCGGCGGTGGCATACGAAGGTTTGTTCTATCGGAGGTAACATACGAAAGTTCGTCATATCAGAGGTTACCACACAACAGTTGGCTATATTCGTGTGGCATACTTACGTTCAGTACATGCGAGGCGATCACACAAAAGTTCGTTATAACCGTGGTGGTGTTTTAATTTTCTTTATATCTGAGTTTAACACACAGAGGCTATGTAAGGTGGCAAACTAAGCTTCGTTATATCCGAGGTAGTATACTAAGTTCGTATAGGTTGTACAGAAGTTCGTTCGCAGCCCGGTGCGCAGGTTTTCGCCTGTCGCTGGCTACTGGCGGAAAGCAGTCATCACATCCACTTACACTGACCCCTCCCAATCTCAAACATTAATGAATGTTTACTGCGTTAGCAATACTGTAATTCGTTGTCAATGTCATAGGACGTTTACGTTCGCAGAGCTGTGGGCCTGTGCGATCAGCGCGCCTGGAAGAGTTGAGACCAGACAGCGTCCTTGGCGCCACTGAGAGGTTAGAGCGAAGTAGCATTCTCCTATTTATCCGCCTGATTATAGGCGCGCCTTGAGGTGGGGAACCGTTCTCCGTTTCTGATTGTACCGCTACCTGATCATCGAATTCTCTCGCACAGTGGAATTTAATGACTAGCTGAAGAGCGGGGCGGCGAAGGGGGAGGGCGGCACGGAATCGCTCCTGCAGACGTTAGCCTCTCTAGGAATTTCACTGTGTACGAAGAAGCGGTGCCGAGATAGCTCCAAATGTTTGGCTAAAGCGATTATAGAGCGTGACAGAGTGACACGTCGTGTGTTTTAGTAACTGCTGACGAAATTCCTCTCTGTCACTTGCACCGAGGACACTTTTCTCCGCTCGCCGAATGCACGCGCTACCGCTACATCTTCCACATTCACTCGGGTTGAAGAAGTAGATAAGTACGCGAGTTTGAAACGCAGGAGGTAAACTGAGCGAATATGCGGTGCCAGCACCTAAGGTGTGAACCTGTTGGCGGGGAGTGGGTATTTGAGCAAAAACAGTTACAGTACATAACATCTGTACAATTTAGAAATGTTATATTTATAAATATAAAATAATATTTGCATAATATAATATTTTTGATTACATAACATTTAGTTTCAAGGAAGTTTTTTCCGGTCCAATTTTATCTTTTTCCTTTTCACTTATTGAGTCTAGAGCACAGGCGTGCTGCGGCTCCGTGGTAAAATATACAGGGATAGTTCGCCATCATCGTCATTTATTTTATTTTATTTATTTATAAATACTGCTGTATTTGAGGAGAGACATAGCGGGAGTGGGTAAATACATGAGTAAGAACAAACACATCACTGGAAATTTAAAATCACTGGATCGCTAAAATCGTATGCTCACACCTTTCGGGGGCGCGACAGAGACGTTCATCAATTTATATTTCCAGTAGCCGCCTTCGGGGTTCATCGAAGAGAAATACTTGGCATAACAGAGGCGGTCCAGTGTGCCGTCGATGCGTCGGAGTAGGTAGACATCCTTCTTCGCCACGTTGTTCAGGCAGCAGTAATCGAAGTAGAACCGACATGTGCTATCTTTCTTTCTTACCGGAGCGTTTGGTGCTGCCGAGCGACTCTTCGGAGGCGACATAACGTGTTCGCGAATCATTTCTTTCATTTATCACAGATTTCTTGAGGCTCTTGCGGAGATACGCGGTGGGGAGCTTTGGCGTAGAGGTCGTGCATGTTCATCAATTACAATGCGGTGCTTGGCAAACGGCTTTTATCGAACCTCTTACAAGGACTCGCTGTCACCAGCTGTAACTTTGAAAAGGATCTAGCGTTGTCAGCTCGAGGGCAGTACTGAGTTGATGACGAAGGTAGACTTATCATCTTGGTTAGGCCAGTAATCTTGCAATGTTCCAGATAGGGCGAAAAACTCTCGAATGTCTGCTTGTCCGTCCAGGAAAGCAGTCGTCTCTTGGTTGAGGTCTTGGTACCACCTTTCTTCATTACGGAAACGGGCGATGCCCCTTGCGATGCATAAAGCAGTGTTTAAGAGCAAAGCTGCGTGTTTCCATCAATGATGCTCTCGCCGGTCTAGTTATCCGCGGCGCCACAGGGACGATGTCGCTAAATCGGGGTGCAACGCTCGATTTTTCATCGAGGATTCTCGGACCAGCGTGATGCTTAAGGGTTCTCTTTGGCTTCGACCGTCAAACGCATGATGGTCTTGGATCGAAGGTAGATGACTGGTTGATGTTCACTCAGCCGTTCATGCTCAACATGACGTCGTGGAAGCACTTCTGCCGGATCACGAAGCTGACAGGATGTGAATGTTCATTTACTGTTATTTTCGCGGCGAACCATCGACCCCCCCCCCCCCGCGTAATAAGGTGGCAGTCCACGGTGCGGATGTGCAACCGAAGTGGTCGTTACCTTATTGAGCTGTGTGGCGAATGCTGGTTTGATGACCGTATAGTCGGCGCCTACCTCCTCCATGGCAGTAGCCGAGCGACAGTCGATAGCCACTTCAAGGTCGGTTGTTCGAGTCTTCGGATTACACGCTGACTTCGGTGGCCGGTCTCTGCTTCACCGTTTATTGTGATGGCGGCTAGGGTTCGCCGTTGTCATTTCGCTCGGCGGCGGTGCAATTTTAAGCTCGGGTCGCGTCGTCGTCGACTTTGATTTTTGTGCGCAGCGTCGGCGTAGTGTGTGCAGCATTTTCGTGCGACATGGCCGGTGGTTGATCTTCGTCGTTTCTCTGGTGAGCAACCTCACCTAGAAAGGTTGCTGTCTTTAGTTTCCCTACGGTGGCTGGGGTACCTTCCTCGCGCAGCTTGTTGATAGCTTTATTCGTGCGACGAAAATCATGTTGTGAACGGCGGTGGGGAGCGGAAGAGATAGATAGGCTGTGTGTAGTCCTCTCTGCGCAAATATTTGTTTAACTCCAACGGTCGCTGTCTTGAATGTGGTCGTGGTGCCTTTGAAGAGAAGCCACGTAGTCCCATCCGCCTGTATGAGCAGTGACGAAGGATATAGCCAGCCTTACCGCTCTGAAAGCAGAGAGGACCGTTGTCGGAGGTCCTCAAACCATCGAATTTCGTGGGGCTTGATCGTCATTTGTAGGATGCGTGGGTTGAAGTCTGGTGCTGTACTGGCGGCACATAAGTGTACCGACGAGAGCTTACGGGGCGTCTGGAGCTACGGATCGCGGCGACGTATGTCATGACTTGAGGATCGTGGTTCGGAGTCGTACCCATAGGAACGGCCAGTGCCTGTTGAGCTTCGTCGGGGATGATGTCACAGACGCCGCTGCCTGAGGTTGCGGCGGTGATGGCATCAGTCAGCCTTGTTTTTTGCGGCCAACTTCATACATAATCTCTCGCTAGCTGCCGCTCTCAGCAGACGTCTCTGCCCGAACGGGCCTTGCAGATTTAGGCGGGGCGGTTGTATTGGCGGGTTAGAGCGTTCAGCCTTCTATGGTAGACGCCTCTTCAATAAACTTGGTAACTTTTTCCTCCGTCATCTCAGGGTCGGCGCTCCGAGATAAGAATTTCATTTCTTCGGTTCGACTGCCTGATTGTGTCTGTCTAATTGGTGAATTGGTGAAAACATGACTAGCTCGACTTGCTCCTTGCTTACGGCACTCGTGGGATTTCAGTAGCTCCCACTTTTATCGGTTTCGGCAGAGCTCGTTGTTTGCATGCCAGATTCATTCAGGTCAGTCCAGAGCAAAAGAGATGCATCGAAGCTGCACAGTGTCCTTCTGTTTGATGAAAGTGGCTGCACGGTTGTGCGCTGTGTTTGTGCGCCTCCTTTTGGTTGTGCGTCGCTGTGGTTGTGCGCCTCCAAATCACGTGATACATGACGTCACACCACGTGACACGATGACGTCACGACAGTGGAGAAACGGGGGCCCACCTCGCGCCGTCGCTGTGGTTGTGCGCCTCCAAATCACGTGACACGATGATGCCACACCACGTGACTTGTTGACGTCACGGCAGTGGAGAAACGGGGGCCCACCTCGGGCCGTCGCTGTGGTTGTGCGCCTCCAAATTACGCGACACGATGATGCTTCGCATTCTCCAGGCTTAACCAAGTTAAGCCTCAGAAATTTTTTTCTGCACGTGCTCGCTTAAGCATTTCACGTAGCAGCTTGTTTTGAAAGTCCTCGTTCGGAAGTTGCCATGGATTTCAGCAAACTAAAGAAGCCAGAGTTGATGTTGCTGTGTGAAAAGCTGGGTATTGACGCCAGGAAAAGTCACAGAAAGCCGCAGCTGATTGAGGCCATTAAGGAATGTGGTGCTGAGGGTGACGGAATTTTGGAGACCTGGGAGGTCATTCAGGAGGGAATCAGGAAGGCTAAGGAGAAGGCCGATAGGGTTGAAAAATAACGTAAGGAGGAGGCCGTCAGGGTTGAAAAAGAGCGCAAGGAGGAGGCCGTGAGGGATGAAAAAGAGCGCAAAGAGGAGGCTGACAGGATAGAAAAAGAAATTGCTCTAAAGCGTTTGGAGTTGCAACAAATTTTAGAAGCGAAGCGCGCCGAGAGAAATTCGACACTAAATCAGGAGGTTTCGGCGCGAAAAGAAATTAAAATCGGGAATGAAAACTGCGTGTCTTTGCCCATTGCCCGCGTCGCGATCGAGAGCCCGCTCGGGGTGCGTCTGACCGAGGCAGCCGTCTGCCAAAACCTGCCTAAGCAGCATCCCTCGATTTTCTCTAATCGCTCGGATATGCTGCCCAAAGAAAAGGGCCTTAGTTTTGGAGATAACGTTGCACAGGTCCTTACCATTTCGAAGGCTCGTGAATTCGCAGCGCCAGCAGAGCATGTAGTTGAAGAGGGCAAACCTGACAGCGACTGTGGAGCTCCAAGCCAGAGCGCGGCGTTAGCTGAAAAGCGCGATGCCGCGCAGATTGCCCTTGCAACCCAGAAAGGCGTAGGCGCAGCGCAAAAATGTAGTCCTCCAGAAAGCAGTCGCGCGCTGAAAGTGACAACAGCAAGTTCTATTCTAAGCGAGGAATGCGCCTCAGCGCTGCCTCGAAACAATGATCAGTTCAACGATGAGGGAACGACAGCCGCTCGCGACCAAACACCCGAAAATGAGTTATGCTCCAATGAAACCAATGTGTCTTTGCCCATTGCCCGCGTCGCGATCGAGAGCCCGCTCGGTGTGCGTCTGACCGAGGCAGCTGTCTCCCAAAACCTGCCAAAGCAGCATCCCTCGATTTTCTCAAATCGCTCGGATATGCTGCCCAAAGAAAAGGGCCTTAGTTCTGGAGATAACGCTGCGCAGGTCCTCACCATTTCGAAGGCTCGAGAATTCGCAGCGCCAGCAGAGCACGCTGGTGAAGAGGGCAAACATGGCCCTGTAAGCCTGATAAACTCTCACGGCGGTGAGCCAGAGCAGGCTGTATCACAAACTGACGATGAGGCGGACGCCGGCGACTTAACCCATGACGGTTCCGCGATTCCTAGTGACGCGCCACGCAAACCAACAGCCAGGGTTTCCACAGAGCGGCAGCGTATAGAGGTGGCCAAACGGGGAATGTTAATGAAGGGGAAGTGCGGCTCATGTTGACTACTGCACGAAAAGCGAACAGCCATGTAACCACCCCAACGTGGCACCTCAGCGCTCAAGAGTTCGCACGCGCCGCATGAAGGGAACACAGGCTAAGAGAACGCAACGCGCGAACCCAATCCGAGATAGACGGATACGCTGGCACGGCATTCGCCCTCGTTCGTTCCCTTCTCGCGTTCTGATTTCTGAGCGTCGGCCAAACTTCGGAACCGCGAGACTTGGACGAGGAACAGTTAAGGGTCCCAAGCTGAAATTCCTAGCCTTGTGTCCTGTTGCACCTGCTAGAGCAGCTATCGGACCGCGGCCGCGCAGGGGGCGGCTGAAGAATAGGAACCAGTAAATTCCTTGAGTCGCAACGCTGTTTGTAGGCGGATTCGAGAAATAATCCCGTCTTGAGTTTAATGCTTGTTTCTTTTGTTCATTTAACTCTCCTGTACAGAAATGCAAGCTGAAATTCCTAGCATTATGTAATGTCTCATCTGCTAAAGCAGCTGTCGGACCGCGGCCGCGCAAGGGGCGGATACGAGGCATAATCTCATATTGAGTTTAATGCTTTTTTTTTCTTTTGTTCATTTAACTCAGCGAGCTAATTTTGGAGCTTGGCATTGCGGCACTCAGCTCACATGCGTTTCTGAACAGGGCGAGAAAAGGGCAACGCTGATGGCCTCAGCCGAAGCTTTCCCGTGTAATGCCCTTTCCTTACTCCCCGGACGTTAATTCGCTAGGAAAATTTGTATTTTTTTTGCTTTAACGGGAATCATTTTTTGTCTGTTTGTATGTGTGTTAAGCAGCTCCACCTTCCCTTTATGCTCTCACGGGAGGTGGCTTTCTGTGACATCAACCGTGCTACGGCACCCCCCCAAAATTTTAGAAAATTTTTCCTCCCCTTTGGCTAAACAGGCTCTGTGTATTCTGGTTTGGTGAAACTTCAAAGCTTTCGGAGGAGGACGTCAATTTCACGCGACAGCTCATTTACTCGAAAGAGTCTTTGTTGACCGAAAACAGCTTGGCAGTTCTTAAGGTCGGTTTGGCGCTTTCTGCTTGTTGGGCTTTGTACCTTGCTGGTTGAGACCGTTACGGTTGTCAACGAAGCAAGAAGAACCTTTGGGCCCAGCTGTGACCAAAAGCCGAACGGACACAACTCCCACAACTCCAGGTCTCTGCGCGCACCAGCGTTGGCTGCTACCACTGCGAGACCTCTTCGGGCAGCGGATATGCTGTTGTGTTTCTACCCCCCCCCCCCCCCCCCCCCGCCCTAACTCTCTTTGTGTGCTCCCGTCACACCTGTATCCACATAGGCCATTCCCAGAGGCAGTGTGTGGTTCTGCGAAGGTGGTCTTTCTTCACGCACGCGCTCCCATGCAGCCTCCTGACAGGTGGAACCGAGCACGAGGGACGCATTCGACTCCTGGATTCCTCGTACCACCACTTCTGCCTAACTGCCACGACGTGTTTTCCGGAGCTCCCCTTAAACGGCACCCAACGCAGCAGTATTGACGCTGCGACTTTGTGTGTGCGTCTGCCAGGCTGACATGACTCAGCGCCTGCGGCCACCTGCGGAGACGACCGTCTGCCATTCAACCGCACCTCGCTCTTTTGTCAACAGCGGGGTGATGCCGCAGCAGGTGTTCGCCTTTGGGGCATTTCCTTGGAAAAGGATATGGAATCCACCTGGCCAGAAACGACTAGCCCGACAACACGCTCTTCTGGACACTTCCGAGTATCCAAGTGCCCCAGCGGATGAAGCGAGGTGACGACGCTGCAGGTGTTCGCCTTTGGCGTTTCCTCGAAACAAGATATGGAATCCACCTGGCCTGACGGGCCACTTCCGAGTATCCAGGGGCCTCAGCCGAGGAAGACGACGAAGCGGTGAACGACCTTGGAGCACCCGGACGAAGTCCCTACGATTGGTGGAAAAAGGCGGGAAGATCTCGGGAGGGTCTATTTAAAAGCGCTCGACACGTTCATCGAAGAGCCATTCCCGGAGCCATTTTCCGAGAGCGATTCCTTCAACGTTTCCATGAGACTTCTCAGCTTTTACCTTGTTTGTCATTGCTTGTAAATAATCATGCAAATATGTGAATACAGTTGTTCTTTCACTTCCCCTACTCCCTGCCTCAGGCCCACATTCCTTCCTCCGTCCGCACAGCGGTGGTGCTTCTGGACACGATGCCTGGTGGAATACGCTACTAGCACGCCGAAACATATCACCACCACGTCCGCGTGTCACATCAGATGTCATGTGGTGATGATGCAGTTCGCTAGGTGGGAAGACAGGAGAAGGTTTCCGAAAGGAAAACTTTCATTTTGTTAGTTGCGCCCACAAAGAACTGAACAACTCAGCGTCGGCGATAGCAGAAGTTGTGTTCAGCGGTCGTCGAGAAGCGAAATCGCCACTGCTGGCAGACACGCCCATTTAAAACATAAAAAATGACCACCGATACAAATCACCACAGACAATTGCTACAATCTAGAGTAATGTATAAGCACCTGCGCGTTGCTTACATAATTCGAGATAAACCTAACTACATCTACATCTCACATCTCACGTCACAAAGCGATGAAGCCGTGTGCCATCGGCTTTCAGCATGAACAAAGAAACATTACTAAGCGTTGAGGTAACATAGTTGGAATAAAAGCGTGAAAATCACCAAGTCATCTAAAACAGAGCCCAGTTCTCATTTATGCATTGATTGAGTAGTGAGAGGGCGGGAATCAAAAACGAACACCAAGGTATACAGCAAGAGATAGCGTCGAAGGTTACAGGTACTTTACTACGGGTAGTTTAACGCCCCGATGCGGCACGTGGGATATGAGCAACGTGGTAGTGGAGGGCCTCGGATTAATTTACAAAACCTGGGTTTTTTTCACGCCTGCGGACGTTTTGAGCTTCGCCTTCAGCGAAATGCGGCGGCCGTCGACGGGGCACAAAGAATGATGATGTGGCACTTCATCTGGTTTTGCGCGGGATAGCATTGCATCACCATGTCCTTCCCGCATCCATTATGGTACTTGTGTCATGGTACGTACCCTACGCACGAAAAACACTTTTAGACACAAAGCGTTGTGTTAGACACATAGCGCGTTGTGTTCGGCACATAGCGTTGTTTTAGACACAGCGCATTTGAAGTGTTAATTTACAGAGCGTTGCTTACCGCGAAGCTATGAAGAGTCCTACATGCTTTCTACATTATCCACTGCGTAAAAAACAACACAAGAGACCGTGTTGCTGACATAGCACAGCTTCTTCGAAATGCAATCGCACTATAATGGATTGCTTGGATTCCTCGAAATTCAATTGTGAAGCGTACAACATCGTCGCTGCGAGGTTTGGAAGCAGGAGGAAAAGCTAAAAGGGAACGCGTAAAAGTATCAGCGGGGTCACGACGTGAAGATCGTGTAGTCATGCTCATGACACGTGCGCTTTCGGCAGGAGATGAAAGCAAACATCATCGAAGCTAGCTGCTTCAGGTTTTCAGATCAGGTTAAGAGAAGCTGCTTATGACGGATGTCGTTTTCGCGCTCTATTTGGTGATTCAGCATTCTAGTTGTATGAATACATCGCCCTAGTCAGCCTACTGTTGCTCGTTAGTTCTCATCGTTGCTTACGTAGTAGAATTTTTAATCCTCCACTCTGCATAGTGCTCACAAGGTATGCGGGCATAAAAGTGCAAAGAAATGAAATACCGAGCAGCAGGACTTCGCTTGCGGAGCTTCGACTTTTCAAGAAGATGGAGAGAAACCCAGGTCCAGAGGTTTCGCGTGTTTATTTGTTTACTTACTACCCTGAATCGGGAGCACACCTCGCAGGGAGAGCAGGAAGTGAAATTACAGACGTCGAAAGAACAATAATTACAAAAACACGTTGCGCACGCAAAACGGCCGGAAAAAGGCTTCATTGTCCGCGGCTTATATATTGTCAGACATAGTGTGTACTACCACTGACGCGATGGGCATAGAAGAAAGAAAAATCAGAATAAAACGCAGTTAGAGTTTAGTCTTCACTTCCGTTCAATTACAACTGTTCTTTAAAAAAAAATGGGGTCCGTGCAAGACACCATGTTCATAATTCAAAGAGAATTGCAAATATAGGTTTTAGGAGCGAGAACCTTTGGGTAGGGCAGAAAGCGCTGTAATCCAAAGAATGTGTCGAATAGTGCAGTGATTTCTTTGTTTCTCGGGTTTGTCTTGCCGGCTGTTCTGTGAACACGAGGTTCGGTAAAGTTCACAGCATTGACGTTCGACTCGAACAACAAACGGTCACCGAACTGCACGCCGCACAAAATGTGTCGCTTAGGAATTACAATGTTAACCATGAATTTGCTGCCCGAATACCGTAACGAAGCAGTTAGGCATTACATCATTTTAGCTCCCATCCTCGCATCTCATACGAATATCGTTTTTGAAATTAAGGCGAAATCAACGCCGAAAATGAAGCAAATCAAACATAAATTTTTCTCTTTCAAGCTTTCATATGCGAGAAAAGTTCTTCGGAACTGGATTCGAAACCCCGCCACTATGTATCTAGTAACGTGCAAGGCTGGTGCCTTATATTGCTAAGTCACCACTTGTTATTTCAATCTATGAACGGTGAAATTTAACCATTCTTTCGAGCTATGCCAGTCTTGGGTTCTGAAAAACTGGCTTGGTTCCTCATAAGTTCCAGCTCAAAAGTCTCCCTCGAACGGTTCTCTCGCATGCTGAGGGGAGTGAAGGGTGCTTTTCTATTTCAATGGAGCTTAAACTTATACGATGAAAGCTGTGTGGAACCATGGTCATTCCGTCTTTTTTTTTCAGGTTGTTTTCTTTTAGAACCAGGTTCCACTTAGCGTACTGACATTTAAGACCGATATGGTTCGCTGTTGCCGACAGGTATACCAGAGGCGAGAGGTAGCAAGGCGGCATTTTCTTTTTTGGCTCGTTGGCATAGGACACCCTGGAGCCAATACATCTAAGTTCTAGCAAATATAAATCATCTCCTCAGCGGGAGCTGTACTATAAGACGCAATTCCACCCGGTGCTTTCACACGTCCGCTCAGTGTAAATAGCGATTTTTTTTGTGTGTGTGTGGCTTTAGAGAGTGGTGTAACAGGGAAGCGATGGCTGTTATCGATGAAAGTGTGCCCAATGAGTATTTAGAAATGGCGTGGTACTTGTTTTTGGAGGCTTATTTCTCACATAGCACGATGGCGAATTTACACCTAAATCTATGCCGAGTCAAAAAGAAAGAAGGGCGGACCAAGTAGAAATGAGTCCATGGACGACTCCGAAAAGAAGATGGGCGTAACTTTACAGTACGACTATTTAGTTTTCGTACGGTCTTGCTTATCCGATTGGAGAACAGCGGTTGCGGTTTTGAGTATTCGGTGAATTAAAGGAGCATATGCTGTGTCGCTGCGTGGCGGTTATTGATTGTGTACATTGTTCATGACTCTTAAATAAAGCTTCCACTGAACCTTCACATTTCTACAACGAATGCACGGCGCAACTAAATACGCCTTGTGTGTAGCACTTCGAAATGCGACGATATTTTCTCTTTTTTTTTCTGCGCAAGGCTGCTGATAACGTCAACAAAATCAACGAGGCTGCTATAGTCTCGAGCGCTGCGAGAGAGCGTCAGCTTTAGGTGCAGCTGAAGTTTCCTTCGTCATAAAAACATTTTCATTGCCTCGCCATTCTGTTGTCAACAACAGGCTGTTTGCTTAAGCTGTAAAACAAATTCTTTACATAATATTCTCAAAAGTCTGAAGTAATTTCGCCACTGATAATACTTTTATTTTTATTTGAGACTTAACGCACTCTTGTGGTGCGACGCATGTAATTTTAAGGAATATTTATAATTAATTAGTATGACCGCCTGTTTAGTTAACAGTGCTCATGAAAATGTCGTGCTTAATGCGATATTGGTTGGTGGTGGTGGTGGAACTTTATTTCCAGCGGATATAGAGGAGCGACCCGAAGTCGCCCCCCGCTTAAACGGCGGCCGCTATCCCTTGGGCAGCGGCGGCGTCTTCAGCCAGCTGGAGGAGCTTGATCTGTGTCCCCGGGTCGGGGCTGAGCAATAGAGCCTCCCAATGATCAGAGTCGGTAATGAAGCAACTCGCGGGTAGGGACTGCGGGCAGTTCCAGATCATATGATTTAGATCGGCTTTCGCATCACAATTTTTGCATTTTTCTGAGTACAGTCCATCCGAATAGAAGCTACACAATTGGGGATTTGGATAGGTTTTAGTTTGAAGCTTACGCCAGGCTTTCGCCTGTTGCTTGGAAAGCGTTTTATCTGCTGGGGGAAATCTGAGTCTTGCAAGCCTGTAGTGCTGCAGGATTTCTCTGTAAGAAAACAACCTGTCCTTGCCGGAGTATAGGGCGGGTGGACTGCACGACCCAGCTCGGCGGGACAGTTCTCCAGCTAGGTTATGAGCCGGCGCATTACCAGCAAGGGAGGCATGAGCAGGCGTCCACATTAGGCGAATGCGCCGCGTGGGCTGATAATTTAGCAGAATCCGTGCTGTCTGTGGAGAGATTCTTCCAAACGTGTAGTTACGTATTGCCAATTTTGAGTCGCTGACAATGGTTTCTGCCGAGGATCCCGCAATGGCTAGAGCAATGGCTGTTTCTTCTCCAACATGTGTGTGCTGAGTGCGTATAGTGCCCCCCGTTATGAGTGTACCACATTCCGTGGTGACCACAGCTACCATCTTTTCAGCCGAAAAATCTGCTGCATCAACATATGCCACAGAGGTATCATTAAGGAAGCGTTTGCCTAATGATTTGGCTCTCTCTGCACGACGTTCAGCGTGGACATCGGGGTGCATGTTCCGAGGTAGTGGAGGAATGACCAGAAGCTGGCGTATATGTTTGGGAAGGTCAGTTGTTGGTCCGCCTTGTCGTTCGTATGTTATGCCGAGTGTGGACAGAGTGTGTCTGCCAGTTGGTGTGGCCGTTAGTCGTTCGTACTGCGAGACGGTTACCGCTTCAATAATCTCATTTAGGGTGTTATGAAGACCGATACCTAAGACTTTCTTAGTCGCTGTGTGCATGGGTAGCCCAACTGCCTGTTTGACGCATTTTCTGATTATGGCTTCCACTTTCTCTTTTTCAGCTGACTTGAGATGTAGGTAAGGCAGACATTTGGGCTAGTTGGTGTGAATTCATGGTGGAAAAAACAGCGCAAACTTAGACAGAAAACGCGATGCTTCTGTTTAGATTATCTTGCACGCTTGCACGTAATCTGTTATGACGTACGCAGTCGTGGGTGGTTTTTTGTATATATTGTGTTCTGTTCTTTCTAATAAACCTTAGTTGCGAGTCAGCGCTTGTAGTGTCTCCCCTCTTTTCTGTGTTTTCTGTCTAAGTTTGCGCTGTTTTTTCCACCATGTAGGTAAGGGCATACGTAAGCGATGCGGCTGATCACAAAGGCTTGTACTAAACGGAGAGTATTGCTTTTCCTCAAGCCCGAGTGGCGGTTACTAATGCGGCGAATGAGTCGCATAATTTGCTGCGAGGTTCCCTGAAGCTTCTGAATTACGTCACCATTGAAGTCGTGTTGTTGTAGAATTAGGCCCAAGATTTTAATTTTGGGTACTCGAGGAATGGGGACTCCGCAAATACTGAGTTCGATGGCCGGTGGGGGTTGCGCAAGGGATCTGATTTTGCGGAATATGAGAAATACAGATTTGGCTGGAGAGAACCGCAGCCCCCTGGGGTCTACATAGCTCCCCACGATATCGATGGCACGCTGGAATCTCTCTTCGGTTTCGGCATCACTGCCCTCGGAGGTCCACAAGGTGATATCGTCAGCATAGAGGCTGTGGTGGAGTTGCGGGATCTGCGCTAATTGGTGTGGAATTTTCAACATTGCAACGTTGAAGAAAAAGGGTGACAGGACCGATCCCTGCGGGGTGCCCTTGTTGCCGGGGGGGAAGTCACGCGAGTGGAGACCTCCTACTTGAAAATGCGCCTTTCTACCTGAGAGAAAGTCGCGGATATAGTTGAAGGTGCGGGCTCCCACCCCGAGTTCATGAAGGTTCTCCAAGATCGCATCATGTCTGACATTGTCAAAGGCCTTTTCCAGGTCGAGTCCAAGAATTATTCTGGTGTCCCGCGTTTTTGCCTCAATAATCTGATGTTTGAGCTGAAGCATTACATCCTGCGTAGAAAGTTTTGGTCGAAAGCCAATCATGGTTGGGGGCTAAAACTCGTTCTCCTCCATAAACCGGTTGAGGCGGGTATGAGCTCCATGAGCTTACCCACACAAGACGTGAGCGAAATTGGCCTGAGGTTCTCAAGGCTGAGTGCCTTCCCGGGTTTTGGAATGAGAATGATCTCTGCCGTTTTCCATATTTGTGGGATTGAGCCCTCCGACCAGCATTTCTGCATATACTCAGTTAGTGATTGTAGCGACTGTTCATCTAGGTTGCGGAGGATCTTGTTGGATACTGCATCTGGGCCAGAGGCGGATTTACAGTTTAGCCTGGCAATCTCTGCCCTAACCTCATCCACAGTAATCGGGGAGTCGGGCTGCGTGTTTTCCGGACCAACATAATCTGGGAAAGCTTGGATAGGAGCATTCCCAATATATCTGTCTTTAAGTTCAAGGAAAAGGTCCTCTTGTGTGCCTGCGTATGCATGCACAAGCTTTTGCAGGTTCTGCCTCTGGGTGGTTTTGCTACCTGCAGGGTCAAGTAGATGACGGAGCAAGGTCCAAGTCTTCGAGACTCCCATATTGTGATCCATGCGGTTGCATATGTCCTCCCAGGTTTGCTGAGTAAGTTTGACCGCATGATCCTCGATCTCCTTGTTTAGCCTAGCTATTCTTCTGCGCAGATTGCGGTTCCACCGCTGTCGTTTGAGTCGGTTCTCGAGTCCTCTCTTTGCCTCCCATAGGTGAAGAAGCCGGCTGTCCGCAATCTCCAGGTGGTCAGCCTGCTCTAACGTACGGGTGGCTGCCTTGGTATCTTGACAAATATCCTGTGCCCAGACATCTATGTCTAGTATATCGGGGGTATCAGCTTCTCGGGCGGCCCTTTTAGCGCGGAACATGTCCCAATCGGCAAGGGCGGGAGCTCGAGCGCTAAGACGCTTGGGGCCAGTTGAAGCCACTATTTCCAATATGTAGAGATCGCTGCCGAAATTTTGTTGAGTGTTTATCCATGTCGGAGTGCCCGAATTTTTAGCAAAAGTCAGATCGGGAGTCGTATCCCTGGAAACACTGTTGCCGCAGCGGGTGGGGACTACTGGGTCTGTAAGAAGAGTCAACCCACACTGTTGTGCGGTGAGCCACAATTTTCGACCTTTAATGTCCTCCTGTGGGTACCCCCAAGCCGGGTGTTGGGCATTAAAGTCTCCCGTGAAAATGACGGGGTGATTGCCTGCAAGTTTCAGGGTCGCCTGAAAGAGCGGGCCAAAGCTTGCTTTCCGTAACTTTGGGCTGCTATAGACATTCAGCACAAACAGACTGTGGTCAGGTTTCCTAGGCGGAATTAATTCGACTAGCACGTGTGTGACATTTGTGACTGGGGTATCGTGCTGGACAACCGTAATATTTCGTTTGACGAGAGTCGTGACTCCAAGCGTTTCACCCCCCGATGAAAAAGATTGATATCCAGCTAGCTTGCTATTGGTTTGTGTCTCTTGTAGTGCGATTAAGTCCGGTCCGTCCCTATTGTGGAGGAATTCTTGGAGTACAGCTCGTTTGCGGCTAAATCCTCGGCAATACTTACCAGGTGCCGGGGTTACCGTGATCAGCGATATTTGTCGGGTCCAAAAGCACTCAGTCTATTCGAGAAGCCCAGTAGAGGGTCAAGCCTTGATTAGGGGAAGGTTTCATTACCAAGCGCTGCTGCCTTGCAGACTCTGGTTCCATGTCACACCCCATAAGTACGATGTTCTAGAGCCTAATGCCATAGCTCCTTTGGGCGGGGATCAACATATCCGCATGCACGCACACACACACGTACCCATGCGTGCTTCGGTCTGTTCAGTACTTAGGGTGGGTGTCCATATGTTATTGCGGCTTAAGCGTAAGGAGGTTTCTTGCCTTTTCCAGTTTCACGAGCAATCCAGAAAAAGTTGTCTGTCTCAAGCCCCTCAGATACCTGCGCAAATAAATATTGCAGCGACTGAGTTTGGAATCCTCGGCGGGGTGAACAGATTAGCTTCGCTGGCCACTGCACGAGAGCACTATACAGTCACGGCAGCCGGTCACGACCCGTGTCAAACTGTCCCAGTCTAGCGTTGTGCATTGCAGATCACCGTCTTCACCTACCTTCACCTGAGGGAAAAAGTCACGAAAGGAAAGGCGCATAACTGGTTCCCTGGGTCACTGCGACACCTCAATCGAGCTTTGAGGTACGTGGCGTTGGCATTGACAACGTCTTAGCAGAAACGCGGCGCAGGCCGCCGGCGAGGGGGGCTCCGTGCTCCTTTGTTGAGCATAGGCGGTTAAGTCGTGGCTTGTATAATGTGCTTTGACTGTACGACTGTGACTGTGACCTTGACTGTGTTGTGACTTTGGTTTGGTATTGTTTTCTTTTGATTATGTGTTTTCTTCCCTTATTTTCGTTGCGCCCGCCACTCTGTGCTTTGTCTTGATTGTTACTGAGACCATGGCTATACTGTGACTTTGGTTTCTAATTTTTATTAATTTTTTATTTCACGGACTGCACGGTGTGCTTTGCCTGTCTGCCTGTGACTGTGACTTTGACTGTGATGTGCCTTTAGTTTCCTCCTGTGAGTTTCTTTTTTTACTGCTCTGATTTTCCCTTTAAATTGTTTTTTTTTTCGTTGGAGCATTTACCTCTTGTTTATATATCTTGAACTGGAGTTAAGCCTGCCAAAGCGTTGTTGGTGCGGGTAACCTCTCTCATTCTTTCACATATTTTTACCTTTCCTGAGGGTAAGAATAAAAGGGTAAAATGGTTCATTCGCCGTTTAAATCGTTCAGCGTTGCAGGCCGTAGATTTTGAGACATAAAAGGCGCATAACTGGGTCCTTTGGTCAGCGGACGCCTGTGTCGCTTTATCAGATACAGTCTTTGCCAAAAGTAACCGGGCACAGGGGGTTTGTTTCTTAGCTGCGTAGCGAAACACTTATGGCAGCCCTTAAGCTCAGATTCTGAGTAAAGTAAGCTGAGCCATCCTCGTCATGTTATGACATCTTTTCTTCTTGAGGGGTGCTGTAAAGGCTCCGTTATGCGGTTGAGAAGGAAAAACCTGTTGCTCGGTTACATTTCGCAAAGAGGGCACGTGGCGGTGTTATAAATCTGCAAAAAAAGTGCTTTCGGACTATATTTCGGGATTAGCAATGCTAAACCACCGGCAAATTGTTTTACAGCGGTTGCTTTTCGGTGACGGCTTCTGCAAGCGATGGACTCGTGACTCCTACTACTCTGTTCTGCTGCGCATAACAGGGGTGCGAGGCGCACCCGATGGATGGCGTTGGTGGCGCTTGCTGCCTTCGCTGCGAAATCAGTGGTGGAGTCGGCGCACCTGCTCTACTCTACACCAGGGTGGGAAGACATAGCTTACACCGTGCTCTATACACAGCCTCGCGCAGGTGAGGAGGTGTCGGTGGAAGCTTCTGCGCAATAAAGGGTACGACTTTGTTAGCGATACTGCAAGAGGGTAGTCTACAGCGCCAGTCCTATACTTCGCGGCATGACCGAAGGAGGGTCTCACTGCTCGGTGGCCCAGCGCGCTCGAATACGGGAGGCTATGAGAATCACTTACACTGATCCATAGCTGCGCGCCGGAGAGAGAGAGTGCTCCCGGCGGCGACAAAAAGATCCCGACGTGCAGTATCGACGAAAAACGTGACGTACACTGATTGGTGGAAGGAAAACAAATTCTGCATCGACTCGATAGACTGTAGGCTGGTATATATTCCAGCTGCTGGAGCATGCATCTCCCTCATCCTTCTAGGCTTTTATTGAGCTGCTTTGCTTACACGCATAGAAATAAGTTTTTTCCCGCAACTCTACTGCCCGAAAAACTTTCCTATGCCCGTTGGTTGCATGAGTGCAAAGAGAAGAGCGTCATCGGGATCGCACCACAAAGCAGCGAAGAATACCACGAAGAATTAGCCGGTGTTCACGCTACTCAACAACGCAAATGTTCACCTCAGCGGCTTGAGTAGTGGAACCGCATGCGTCCGCGTACACAACATGCAGTGCCGAACGGAGGCGACTCTGACTTCAGACGTGGGAATCGCGCATAGCGTTCCGCCGACGTTGAGAATACCGTTGTTGTTGCCTGTGAAGCAATTCCAGATACCCATGTTGAGGGACTGGCCAGAGTTTGGTGCAGATGCAAACTGAAGAAAAATTTAGTCAGACATTCCAAACAGGTCATAAACAAATTTGAGGCATTTTGGAAAGCGAATATCGCGGGCGAATGACCAGCGCGCTCTTCATTCCCCTTCACGCTGCCAGGGGTAGGAAACTTAGATATAAACTGTCGTCCAGCCAATAAAATCAGTCCAGCCTTAGGCTCCAACTCTTCCCGTAGCAGCCGGACGAAGGCCAACTGGAGCGTCTGTCGTTGCCTTGGTACCCTTGACACCCCATCCCTGAGCAGTATTCGAACCACCGCCGGCGATAACAAAGCTGCGTCGTCTTCCGGTGCCACGGGCAATTCGACAATCGCCCTAGCCGGTCGGGCTGCGTGAATGTGTACGATTTATAATTTTCTAAACATCACGTCTCCAGTCACCAGGCGGGCTGAAGTAGTTGAAACCGAAACTGCACAAAGTTTCCTACCTGTGGCGCTGCCGTCGTTCGCTCTTTCGCCGTTTTCTTCCTCGCGCTCTCTTCGCTATCGCCATAGCAGGAAACAGCCGGCGGCACTGACAGTGGCGCCATCTCTGGAGAGTGATTCATACTTTATCCCTGAGGTCATCGTCAAGCAGATGGCAGGCGCACTGCTGTTCTCCACTCTTCTTGCAGCCGCCGTTCCTCCTGCTCCGCTTTCGTCCTCGCGCTATCTTCGCTATCGCTCTCTTTCTTTCTCTGCTACGCTCTGCGTTCGCTCTTTTATCCTCCGATGAGCTCGTTCATTATTATACCCCCAGGGCAACGTCAAGGCACGCCGCACAACTCAAGAACTGGTGCATAACAGCTACGCTCTAAAATATTACAGCGACACTATTATGTTCTCGAGTGCGACGTAGCCAACTGGAAAGCAAAACTGCGCAGTTATTAGCCAGATTATCGCGCTGAAGCTATGTAAGGCACGAACCACAATGAACATTTACTTAGCTGAACCGTACAGATGACGTAATAGAGAACGGCGGCAGCAACGTCGTAGAGGCCAGTTACCTGTTGAAGAGAATGCAGCTCGGCTAAATGCTCCACAGGTCCAGTGCATTGCATTCGCAGTGCTGCAGGCAAGATTCAACGGTGCAACGTTTGTCCTGATTTGCAGCAGGAGGAAACCGAAGGGGACAGAGTTTGCCGACCTGTATTAGCGTAGAACAAAAGTTAGCAAACAAGGACCCTGCTGTGTTACTCTGTATTTACAGCCCCTAGTGCGGTAAACTATATTGACCCTTTTGAATTAACGCTCGCATAGCGGGGAAGATCCATCTTTGCAAGATTTCAGACAGCTGTCATTCTAATGCAGACTGCGTAAAAAGAAACGAGGGAAAGCCATTGTTGAATGGTTTACTTTGCGCACCCTCGGTCATACACTTGTACATAGGCAGTTTATGCAGTTCAGGCGCAATATAAACTTCGCAGGTTTACATCCCTACTCCATTCGAGGTATAATAGTGTCATAGTTAAAATTTCTTATTATTTTATTACAGCTGGAACGGTACGGTATTTCAGACCACCTGCGCAAAAGATTCGGTCTTGTATAATGAATGCTCAAAAATACAGCCTATTCGTATCAGCACAGTTTGAGAACCAACCCTTTGAGAACAGGTTGAGAACCAACCTTTGCATATTTCTTCGCTATGGTAAAATGCCGGAGGTGCTATTCTTGTGTTATTGATGCTATCTTCCTGCATTTAAAATGACTCATATTCGATAGGACTATTCATTTTGAGGTTTCCTTGCGAGTGCCGCAATAACCGAGGATGCACACTCAACACAAAATAATGGCTTTGTTTTACCAGAAGTGCATCATTTCAAGCCGTGAGTCAGTGAGATGAAAATTCGAAACCCCGTATATTTGTGCGCAGATATTTCCCGCTGCTTGCAAGATTAACAAACATGTTTGCCGCTTGTTGTTGCTGGCTTTATAGGGTGTTATTTTATCCTTGTGATGCTTTAAAGTACGGCAAGCGACATTCCGCCTCGCACACGGGAGGTGCTGGGTTCGATCCCCAGTGCCGCCTGGGGATTCATCGCTGATACAGTGGGTGCACACTTTTCCCTACACGGTGCTCGGCTTCTTTTGGCTGAAATGTTTGGGAAAGGGGTCTTTGAACTCACCTTGAGAAGACAAAAACACCTCGTGCCATGGCACTCTTTCGGCCCAGATGACCTTGCGCCGTAGAAATTCGCAATCCTTAGACCTGCAGGGGCAACTGACTACCAATAAAATAAGCAGACATGCTTCGTGAGGATTTTAACTGGAGTGAACCAGTAGCATCAGGACGGAAACAAATTCAGCAATGCATGTTTCATAAAAGCCTTTGTCGACAGCATTATTGCCCTCGTTCTGCCTCAAAACACCAAACACAAACGAAAGATATTCCTCGTACCATTCAAGTTATTCGCCTTAAACATCCCTTACAGCAAAAATATTGTGTCCCAGTTCATGTGGAGCGGAAGTGGAGCCAGATTTAAACGTGCACATATAGCCGTACCAGTCACGGAATGGAAGGCCCCAGAAATGGCAGCCGACTATGCCTTAAACGGACACTGAGGACTACTCCATTAATTAAATGCTAGTTCTGAGCGAAAATTGATTATGTGAGTCTTTCTGGCTATGTTATTGCTTCACACGGCAGCGAGACTCATTGATTTATGAGTAATTGGAATTTGGAAATTCGCCCGCCACAGGAATAAAATTTTTCATGTGAGCAACGAGAGGACTCAGTGACATTTTTTGAAGTCACTGTAACATAGGCTGTGCGATCTGTGCGCAAAAAGATCTTAACGCCACCGTAGTTACCTTGTGAATACAGCGGGTGGGAATGGCTCCTGTATTTCATTGCTTTCCCTTTCATAGCTCAGAAAATAGACGGTTTCAGTGAATTTGGCTTCTTCGTGCTAATGTTATCCTTCGGTACTGTGGAATTCAAACTTTTCCTCAATGTTCCTTTAACCTCGCCGATGGCGTGACTGCGTAAAAGAACAAATAGCGGCCCCTACCGCACTGACACAAGCGGGAGTGGATAAGTCATTATGGTCGTCCCATTAACCTTTTCCCGTACTGTACATACTGCATTACTCTTCTAAGCGTCCATGTGTTCTGTACCTATAATGCTGGAGGCGGTCTATGCAGCTCAATCATTTGACAGCCACCAGGCGTTTCTTGCCACGGCCTGTTGATTTTATTTTAAAAATCATTGGTCTGCAAAAAGTGATTTTTCCCGACTTACTTTTTATGTTAAACTAGTCAGACTGTTCTACCTTCTGGTTGCATGTGTATAGCAAAACACCTATTCTAAAATGATGTTTCTGGTCTTGGGTCCTTCAAACAAAAAACACCGCCTTCGTAAAATGTTAATTGTGTGTTGTGAATTATGAGAAAATGCTGGATGGCAACCACTGCTATATTTCTGACGCTCTCGTAGTTTTGGCTTAGGCGTATTGCTTGCATTTTCCCGCCTCGAATTCCGTTTCGGAGACAAATAGAGAGAGAAAGGGCTTAATTAGGATGAAATAAAATATGGAGATGTTTTGGTTCCAAGACACAAGGTGCACATTGATTGAATGTGTCACTTTCTAAATGGAAATTTTGAGATTTTCTTCTCCGTCAAAGGTCACCACGAAACGGCGCTATCGGTACGGCACTGGCTGCCAAGCAAAACTGAATTTCCACACATGGCAGCCAAAATTAATGTAAACTGCTGCAACCACTAAGAGAAAATAAATTTTTTTTTTCATGGTGGAAGTTTTCTCTCACTAGGCTCCTTCGCACATCGAGATGAAGATCGCACATCGAGGAGAAGAGTTTACTCAAGGCCTATAGATGACTCCACATCGGGGATATTTGTGGCTTCGTATGCGAACAGTTTAGAGTTCCGTTTCAGAGCACAGTGATGTTAGTACGTCGAAGAGCAAGTGTAGTTCAAATTCTAGTTTGGCTGGTGTGCATATTTTACTGCATTTACCAACGTCCGGTCAAGCGAACTCATCCTTTGTGGGCATTATGTCCGCATCGAAGTCATCTCCCACGAAGCCTATGCTCGTTTATTCCTCTTACGACATATAGCGCGTGAGGACATTACCCAGGGAAATGCTTTTTGAAGTCAAGTTTGTGAGCGCTGTGGCACATCAGTTATCCTATGAATTCCACCGGGACGATGACGTCGTGTTTAAGCGCTTTCAAAAAAAATCTCTGCCTCTCCCGTAACCGAGAGTAGAGTAAGCATGAAATGTTTACGGGCATAACACATTGGTTGTAGATGGTACTAATGAAAATCTTGAAATGGGTCTAGTGTTCAACACACCACACCACACATACTGTGCACTGGTCCATGTGGACGCAATCGTTTCCTGTGTGTGTCTGGGGAATCTCTTCCGCTCTGCCTCGTCAGCTGTATCCGGTTTCTGTTTGCCTTTCATCTTTGTAATCGTTGTTTTCATTCCTCGGTTATTTGTACCACTTTGCCTATGTGACACTGGTGACGTCACCACTCGGTTACGTCACACATAATTGATGACGAAGTAAGGGAAAATTAGTAATTAGTGACTAATTATTGATTAATGAGTAAACACTAATTACCTGCTAATTAATGACGCTTAAGCTTCGCTTTTAGGAGAGGAACGCGACTGTGTGTTGTAGCGCTACCAGGCAGTCCACGGAACGCCACCACCCGTTCGGCGCGATGCCTCGCCCTTTGAACGCGACGCTTTTTGAGGAAAGGAAATTACGCAGTAATTCTCTGTCATCTCGGTGGAAACCCGAACCGCACCGTACAGGAAGGGAGGAACGCCACCACCCGTTCGGCGCGATGCCTTGCCATTTGAACGAAGGCTTTATGAGGAAAGGAAATGGCGCAGTAATTCTCTGCCATCTCGGTGGACACCCGAACCGCACCGTAAAGGAAGGGAGGAACGCCACCACCCGTTCGGCGCGATGCCTTGCCCTTTGAACGCGGCGCTTTTTGAGGAAAGGAAATTACGCAGTAATTCTCTGTCATCTCGGTGGACACCCGAACAGCACCGTAAAGGAAGGGAGGAACGCCACCACCCGTTCGGCGTGATGCCTTGCCATTTGAACGCAAGGCTTTATGAGGAAAGGAAATGGGGCAGTAATTCTCTGCCATCTCGGTGGACACCCGAACCGCACCGTACAGGAAGGGAGGAACGCCACCACCCGTTCGGCGCGTTGCCTTGCCATTTGAACGCAAGGCTTTATGAGGAAAGGTAATGGCGCAGTAATTCTCCGTCATCTCGGTGGACACCCGAACCGCACCGTAAAGGAAGGGAGGAACGCCACCACCCGTTCGGCGCGATGCCTTGCCATTTGAACGCAAGGCTTTATGAGGAAAGGAAATGGCGCAGTAATTCTCTGCCATCTCGGTGGACACCCGAACTGCACCGTAAAAGAAGGGAGGAACGCCACCACCCGTTCGGCGCGATGCCTTGCCATTTGAACGCAAGGCTTTATGAGGAAAGGAAAGGCGCAGTAATTCTCTGCCATCTCGGTGGACACCCGAACCGCACCGTAAAGGAAGGGAGGAACGCCACCACCCGTTCGGCGCGATGCCTTGCCCTTTGAACGCGACGCTTTTTGAGGAAAGGAAATTACGCAGTAATTCTCTATCATCTCGGTGGACACCCGAACCGCACCGTACAGGAAGGGAGGAACGCCACCACCCGTTCGGCGCGATGCCTTGCCATTTGAACGCAAGGCTTTATGAGGAAAGGAAATAACGCAGTAATTCTCTGCCATCTCGGTGGACACCCGAACCGCACCGTAAAGGAAGGGAGGAACGCGACCACCCGTTCGGCGCGATGCCTCGCCCTTTGAACGCAGCGCTTTTTAAGGAAAAGAAATGGAGCAGTAATTTTCTGTCATCTCGGTGGACACCCGAACCACACCGTACAGGAAGGGAGGAACGCCACCACCCGTTCGGCGCGATGCCTTGCCATTTGAACGCAAGGCTTTATGAGAAAAGGAAATGGCGCAGTAATTCTCTGCCATCTCGGTGGACACCCGTACCGCACCGTAAAGGAAGGGAGGAACGCCACCACTCGTTCGGCGCGATGCCTTGCCCTTTGAACGCGACGCTTTTTGAGGAAAGGGAATTACGCAGTAATTCTCTGTCATCTCGGTGGACACCCGAACCGCACGTACAGGAAGGGAGGAACGCCACCACCCGTTCGGCGCGATGCCTTGCCATTTGAACGCAAGGCTTTATGAGGAAAGGAAATGGCGCAGTAATTCCGTCATCTCGGTGGACACCCGAACCGCACCACAGGGCCGACAACGGGAGCTAAAAGCATTTCATGCTTAAATATTGTGGCATGTATGTGCTTTTTGCACGCGTTATTAGAAATCGGAAATTATAATTCCGTGCATTATCAAACGCACAGCTCGACTGATATGTTGATAAACATTGAGAAGGCACTGGCAGCAGTTATTTTTTGTGACTCGTTTGGAGACCAACCGGCGCTTGCGCGCCGGTTGCGTAGGAGGGCTTAGACAGTCTCGTTAAATCTCGTTAAGTCTCGTACGGTGCCCGGATGTTCTCGTTTTGTTAAAATAAGGTCATGGTGTTTCTGGGTGGGCACCCACTTTGTATACATTTGTTTTGCCGTCAGTCATGAGTGTGTTTCCAATGTTTTGTTTGTTTGCACTGTTGAATAAACTTCCCTTTTATTCAGAGCCCGGATGACGGCTCTCGGTCTCGGCGTGACGTCACCACACTGCCGGCAACGGGAGCTAAAAGCATTTCATGCTTAAAACAGTCTTGGTACCAATTTTATCAAATATACACGATAAAGTTAGATGTGGTTCTTTTCTTCTCATGTACATGGAGGCGCACATCCGCTAGATAATTTTGAGCGAACAGTATGAAGAACTTTTACAAGAATTTCACGGCGGGCTCTGTAAGCTGATCAGCGTTATTGCGATGAGCATTAATGTAGTTAATAAGAACGGTAAACTGGGCGCCCGTGTCATGCCTTCTCGTTCTGTGTCTTCGTTTTTCGCGCAGTTTTCAGTATGAAGCATTAATGTGCCGGCAGACCGCTTTCATCGATGTCAGACTCGCAAGATTGTTATGAAGGGCTCCTTCGGGAGCCAAATTCGTCTGTTCAGCTTCGTACAGGAAATAGCTTGTCTGTCGCTTGGGCCTTTCACGGCTGTTTCGATACAGGCGTGAGAGCGGTCCTGAAGTAATGACACTGGTTGATGCGTACAAGAGCCTGAACAACAGCTTAGAATTTAAGGCAGTGAGTCTGTTGAGGAGATGAGCAGACATGACCTTATCACCTTTTGGAGGAAGTCTGCTGACAGTGCAACATATGTTTGTGTGCGGCTATTCACTCTCCCGTACCTCTTTGTTCATGCATCTATCGAAGGGTATCCACCGAATTTTACTAAATCGATTCCTCGTTCTCCTTCTTTTGTCTAGTGCTAACAATCAGTGCTACTGTCAGCTACGCACCTGGATTCTCACTAATTAGGTGTCGTCTGTTCTTTGGTACGCGGGAGTCTGTTTCTGTGTCAGATCTTCTGCTGCCGCTCGCGCGCGCACTCCTGTGGAAAAGCCCCCCCCCCCTCCGAACTCTGCTGCAAAGTGCCTCGCTTACCGCAGTCTTGCAACAGCCTTGTGCGCTTTAGGCACGATTATTCTCAGAAATTTCATCAAGAGCAGCAACACAGCCATTCGCAGCATCCAGAATCTGCGACAAGCATAGGCATAAAAGCATTCAGCGAACTCCAAGTGCATTTCGAGAGATGTCAACTGTGTCGCGCTTCAGCACGGAGTGGACGCAATATGTGAGGACCTCGTGCTCTGTCGAACCCATGCCACGTGCGCTCCTTGTTATCGGAAAGGCCATGGATCATTGCTCTCATAATCTTGGCGAACACAGTGATATGTTCGTGTGCTACAGAAAAGCCGGTGAGAAGACGAATATTGCTTTCCCATCTTGCACGGATGAAGAGATTATCAGCGTCTCTCTTTGGAAACTGGTGTCAAGCGAGCACTACTGCGGCGTGCTTCAAGTACTCGAAAAGCCCATTTCGAATCCAATGAGGTGGGTACTTATTTTCTTTTACAAATGGACCAGTGAGAAACTGAAATCGGTCCTTCACGCATGGAAATATGTAGCCGCATAGAAGAAAGGTTCGGCGAGTGGTGAACGCTTTGTGGTGGATGCAATGATCAACGAAATGATGCCTCAATGCATGCGTGTGCGATGACTGCTTGTGATTTCTAGCCGCTTAGAGTGATTGTTTTACAAGGTATAAAAATGTGGCCGCGGTACTGTGCATCTTGTCGAGCAGTAAGTTTGCCATATCACCGTCCCGACAATGTTCGTTCTGTATTCGACTTTCGGCACGTTTGTGGCTGTGGCCTCACGCATACTTGTTGTTCACCGAGCAGAGCGCTCTCGCCTGCGATCTATCCATGGCGCTCCCGCAATGAGGTGGATGTGCCGCGCCGCTACTGGCGGCTGTTTAACGCGACAGTGTTAAAGCGGGCGTTCTGAAAAAACGCCATGGATGTTATCGTGCTAACTCAGGATTGGTAGAGAGGGTAGTCACGTGACGCGATGACTTGCGGAATGAAAACGAGTAAAACTCAATTTAAATTTTGACTATATATATGGTATTATGACCGATAAGTCGAGTCGTATATGGATGTAAGGTAGATTAAATACTGAGAAGAAAACTGGAGTAGTCAGGTCAGAATCGAGTCTATAACACCTGGGTAGCCATTCAGGCACGTTCGTTCGACTTGGCTAAAGGGAGACCTTGCGTTGCTAGTGGTGTATTACGGCGTGTAGATATGCCTGTTGATGTATGCTAATGATCGCGAGTAATTACAGAGGGTCACAAATTAAAAGAAAGTGTAGCAAATAGCTATTAATGCTGTCACGTCGTAATCTTAAGAAGGAGCTGAAGTGTTCGCCTGATTTTTTTATTACTACGATGGCCGCTACTGCACACATCTGCACCATGCCGCGCCATGCAGTCATTTCCGGAAGTTGTGTTTTTCTTTTCGAGAGGGGTTTCAAGGTGTTTGGCTGCGCCATTTTAAGATCGAGCTTCACTGCTCGTGACGACGATATTCATACGCGGCTCTGCACAAAATGTAATCACATGTCCGTAAACAAACGCGCTGCGCATGACGGAGATACAGCATTTGGGGTCGACAAAGTGGATTTTTGAACACTGATATGGACGACTGCGCGAAAGCCGCTTGACGACCCTCAGACAAAGGCCGCCGCAAAAACTTACATGAACCAACCTTGCATACCATATTGCCAAAAGCGTTTAAAAACACATCTGAGGAAGCCAGCATCACATGCTTATGCAAAGGTAAATCCTCGTTTCTGACGCAGTATATGCGCTTACTGATAGCTTGTAGCGGAAGTAGCTAGGACCATAGTCGCTGACTCTTAGACCAGTACGCACTAGATGCGCGTGATATATCAGAATGCATTCTACATGTTGATTCATATTCAAACTCAAATGTTTTACTCTTATTTACGCTAAATGTTGTTTAGTGAAGTCTATAGCGTATGAGTGAAGAGCTGTGTGGTCTTTAGGTGCTCAGATGGTAAGTGTGTAACTGGTACGCAAATCTCGACGTCTAGCAGAAAGTCGCCACCTCACAAACGTGCTTTAAAAACACGGCGTCATTGCCCTCAACTTGCAGAATCCAGGCTGCATTCTTGTAGAGAACTGGCAACATTATCTCGATAAATGCTGCTGTTGATTTTTGTAATACGTTATTACATAGAAGCGTAAAAAGCACGCGCACCATCTGGCGCCTCAAGAGCAAGAAAAGGGCGTTGAAGCGCAAACTACGCCGGCAGATAAGTGTGTGTTTTTCTTTTGCTTTTTCAAGACTCCATCCTGTTGTACCGGCGAATTAGCATAACAGCCTCCACTCGCTGTTACCACAGTGGCTGGAAGAATGTTCTGTACCTGTCTTCATGGTGAAGACATATTGAGGACATGCGCATCACTGCCAAACATCTCACTTGAAAATCACAGAAACAATACTTTCATTCCTTGAAAAATGAGATTGAGGTGAACTATATAAAAGAAAAAAGACAGCGCTCGCCATATGCTGTTCATCGTTAACTTGGCTTCCGTGTAAACGATATCGTCTGAGTGAATGACGTGTCAGCAATAAACTGCCCAGAGGCGACCACTGTTATCTATTTGACGCTATAGGATGATCAATGAGTGCAGACGATGGGGGCGAAGACGGAAACAGTTGATGGTGGAGGTTAAAAGGCTGTACTCCGGGCTCACAGTTTTTGGCAGATCAATGATCTACAAATAATAATATCATAAACATAACTTGGACAGCACTGTGTTGCACAGTAGGCGTAACTTCGTTTTTCAATCACCTAAGTGCAAATTTTTTATTTGCAGATTATATTACTGGCGCAAGTTGCACTCCAAAAATATGTTCCGCCTATGGCAAGTGCTCTAATTTAAAATGGGTTGCGTGGGTGGCACAGAAGTACAGAATATTTTTTCCCCAGAAGTACAGAACAGGTTTTGCTAGTTTTAGTATGGTGGGACCTACTAGAAAGAATCAAAAGCAAAGCACCCCGCCCCGTGCCACTTAACTAAAACGGGCTTACTACGGGAAAATGCCTGATAATTAGTCGCTGCATTGGCTAACGCTGCATGTCATGTGCTAACAGCACGTAATATAACAGAGCATGTTGTAATACTTCCGGCGTTCTCTGGGATAAGTGTGCTATGTCGAATAATAAGAAATCATCGATCTATCTTCACTTGTTAACAGCTGTCTGGTTCACGCTTTATAACTTCATAAAAACTTTGCTGGTAGGTAGTGGCTATATATCAGAAGCACACAAGTACAACAACAAAACGGCGGCGATATGACAGCAGCATATCTGCTCGTGAAGTACGAGAAGGATATGACTGCAGCAAAATGTAGGAGATGACTTCACAAGGGACTGTCGTCAGTAGCTACCCGCGATACATCAGTGGTGCGGGAGAGACCCAATCTAGGTCTCAATCTACTCTGTCTGTCGTCAGTAGCTCTTATTCTTAAAAGCTAGGCAGAATCTTTCGCTTCTTAAGTTAGTTTTAAAAAATGTCTGCTGCTACTTGCCCTTCCCGAACATTTTTTTTATATTGAAGGAAAGACGGTAGAGCGGTGGAGGCGTTGAAGAGATGAGTGTTGATAAAGTTGAAATTCGGACAAGGTGGTAAGCATTTATTATGCGTCAACAACGAAAATAAAAATAGGACGCAGATAAAAACAGACATGTACAAACAAACACCGTCTTAGTTTGTGTTGTTGATAAACATGTGCAAAAAACTTGCTTGGGCACAAGAGAGATTACTGGACGGGCGTTGGTATGTTCTCGAAAAAAGCCCTTTCTGAAGCCTCGGGTGCTTGACCTCGGAGACGTCGGCTGTCTTTCCGTGCGATATGCTGATCCAGGCCACACAGTTATACCATCACAACAAGCATCGCACTCGCTTCTATCTCAAAGCAGCGAGTTACAGGTGTCAGGTTCATCCCTGATAAAGCAGCAGGGACACCCTATACACGCGACCCTCTAGACACGCCTATTGCCAGAAGCAGGCTCAGGCGGAAGGACGCGGCAGAAGCCAGATGGAGTGTGCCTGAGGCCGCAGTTGTTCGAGCAGAAAGAGCCGAGCTCACATAAGTGGCCTGACTTAGGCAAATTTAGGATAGGCAGGGAGACGTGACGAAAATAATGCGCCGGACGTGCCTGTCGTTTACATTTCTCTTGGCGAGTGCAGCCGGTAAGAGAATTTTTGTTTTTATTTACTAGATTCTATGGTTTTGACATGATTAATTGTGTGCTTGCGCCTCAATTTCTCTGAGAGAGAAAAAAACTGGTATGCATTTAGTGCCACCTATGCAGACAAGAAAGATCACAATAATTGCGACTTTGATGGGGGAACTGTTTAGAACATTGTCATCACATCAAAAGGCAAAACATACATTAATGCAATAAGTAGATTGATTATATTATATATTAGACAACTTCCTATTGTTTCAATGTATGGAGCTTTGTAGGATCACTTTTATCCTCACTGCGTGGGCCTTGCTCGAGCGGCTGTCTTCGTTGCGAGTTTCTTTGCATGCTTGTATTATCCATACGTGGTCTAACGCCAATCCAGATGTAGTGATTGCCGCAGCCCAAACTGAATCTGTGGATCGAGAAATGCGACTGCTCATACAAGAAACAAGTTTCTATCTTGTTTCATCTTAAAACAAAGTTTTCGATGCTGAGATCAAAGCATATATTTTTATGTCAGTAAAAATTGAATATCAATAAAGCAACACTAGAAGAACCTTCGTATAGGTTCCTTTGCTAATTGATCATTTCGATTATTTGCGACAGCAGCAGCCGATCTAGTAAAAAAGTATACGAGTGGCACCTCTCTCCAGATGCAAGCGGTGGGGCGACGGAAGTAGCTAGGAATTATAGAACAATACAGGCAAATATAGAAAGTAAACGGTAGAAAAACTTAACTTCGTACTTGCTGCATCATATATCGAGAGGTCTGTAGATCGCAGCTCATGACAACACTCTTTCTCAGGACGCGTAGGTTAATGAAGTAAACTTCGGTCACCACCTCTTCATCAGGCTGCATCGAAGAAATACCCTCCAATGACATTTGACATTTCTTGGCATCGAATTTCGATCACAGTATGGGATGATAGAATTCTTAAGCCTAACTCTGACATGCTGGAACACCATACTTGTTGTTTAAAATGGACCCCAGAATATTGTGCGCCGGTAGTTGCGCCGTTGCGACGCGTCCTGTCAGCCTATATTTCGAATCTGTTAATAGAACAGATTTTCATTTTGCATTTCATTTCGTGCAGTTACCAGCGTCGCGCAGTTTTCGCCTCATGACGCGGACACCGTAGGAAACTCAGAAGCACCAGAGTTTGTGGACGGACAAAATGTCACTGTTCCTGTCGGACGGAGCGCTACCCTGAAATGCACCGTCCGGAACTTGGGTTCACATTGGGTTAGTTCTGTCTTGTCCTTTCACTTGTTCCTTGTATGTGCCGTGATATGCCTAGGTACTGCGTATCGCTTCTGTTGTTTTATTCGCGCAGGAAGGAATTTATTCGTTTAAAGATTTCCTAAGAGAATAACAATGAAGTGCACTGTTTCTATACAAAACACATAAACCAACGTGTTCTGCGCCCTCTTTGAAGTGATCAGTGCGGCGGAGCGTTCACAGGAGGATTATCCAAAAAAGAACAACGGCATCCTCTTAACGCATGAAGACACTCACACTCACGTAATGGTATCCGTAGGGAATAAAAGTTCTGAAACCCCTAGTGCCAAATATAAAACGGCAACTAAGGAACCTTTACATTGAGCCTAGTTGGTATCGGACGAAGAAAGAGGTGCAAGGCTCGTTTGCAATCATAGTTGCATTCTGGAGACTTTTGGCGTACTATCTTTTTATTTGTTGCACTCTTTTATGCGTTTTTGTAACGGTATTCGTTCCATAGTTTTTAGTCAGCAATGAACCATTCTTTAAAAATTTCTAAAATGTGTTTCGCAAGTGTTGATATTATAAATGTGGCCAATTTAATAGTTTTTTTTTTTTTTCTGTGCAGATAGGATGGCTTGATGCTGACAAATCAGCTATTCTTGCCATAGATTCAACCCTCATCACAAGGAACCGGCGAGTGTTTTTAATGAGAAAGAACGACTCTTCCAGTCTTCTCATCCACGATGTCAAGTACAGCGACGCTGGGCGCTACGCCTGTCAGATAAATACCAGCCCCATGAAAACCCAACACATATTCTTGCACGTGGTCGGTACGTAACTTCTGGATCCTGCTTCCAAGATGCACGTCCAAAGAGGCGTATTGTCGGCAGGGAACGTTTACGGTGCGCACCTGCTCGGGAACCTAATTGTTGCAGTGAAGACTACCGAATCACTTGGCACTGGCTTGAAAAATGCGAGTGCCATCATACTTGCGCTGACCTTAGGTGATTGGCCTTGGGAAGGCTGCAAAAAAAGTGCTTTTCCTGCATCAGCATAACGCAAATGTTTGCTGCCGACTGCACATTCACGGAAAGCGTAACTACCAGTGCCACGGCGGCAATCTAATTGCGTGGTTTTGCTTTTGACGTATATCTTGCGCCGTGATGCGGAGCCTAGAGTAAGAAGTGCAGGTTGTCCTTTTCAAAGTTTGTTGAAAAGTGAAATGCTTCGCCGCGGTAACTTGTAAAGTTTACCTTACAAGTTTACCTTACACCTCGAGTGCAGGCTTACGAGCCTGTCCTCGAATATAGTTAATGGTAGACATGTCGTAACTCAAAGATTTCGGGGACGTTTTCATAAATTATCGTGCGTCTTCATAGAATACAAGATGCCCAGACTACACCGGCTGTCCAATCAAATGTCCAGCTGAATCCAGGAGCATGAGCAGACTTAAATGGAGGGTCCAATTAGTAATTCGCGTCCTCCTTACCGTAACCTCTGAGAAAAAAATTACGGAATGATCAGAGTTCTGAGGCGACAAGACTGCGAAAGCAGTTCGGTTTACCCTCGATGATTACTTAATGCTCTTACTCTAACGAACACTTATTTGAAGCATGAGATTTACCCCAAAAAAATTTTGTGAAGGGTGATACGGACGTACGTGGGTCGAGGGCGGCTGCGGGTGGACAAGAAGCTCTAGCTAGAGGGCGGGGGGAGATGTCTATAGTTGGTGTTGCTTCTAAAGGGTGGAGGCTCTCACTTAGGCTGTAGGCTTCAATTCAACAGACATCGGATTGGTGGTGAGTTGGGGGGGGGGGGGGGGGCTGACTCAAGCCCACTGCTTTTGCAGGAAACAGACACACATTCCTGACAAAGCTGTGTAGCTTTAAGAGGTGACGCAGTATTAGTAGGATAAGATAGAGGCTAATGGTTAATTACTACTTTGATTTTATTCTTTTCCAACTTATTGCAACCATTAGCATACAGAATAACATCATCACCACTTGGGGTTATTGATAATAATATTAATAGTGCCTTCATTCCTGTAATATACGAGATATGACAATGGAGGCTGGCAGCAAAAGTTGTCATAAATAGCTTGACAGAGGCGCAGGCCCGCAAGCAATAGACAGCTGTACAGTGCCGTTGCTTATTTAAAAAAATACAATACAATACAGTACACAGTACACCCTGATCAATAAAATCATCTGAACATCGCGTTGACACTAGTGACCCATGCTATATAGCTTAGCTTGTAGGGGGACTGTCCCGCACAGGCGCCGATGCCGGCTTCGAACTGTGCTACAAGGCAAGCGTTTTTTTCTGAGATGATTCGCTTAGAACTGTCTGTTTTCCTTAATTTCTGTTTTGTTGCGGCAAACAGGATGCTTATGATTCGTTGCTTGATTTGCGATGACAAGAGTGGCAAAGTACCTAAATTTAAGATGTGCTCCTCATCAGTAGTTGCTGCAAAATGTTGTTGCAAAAAAACAAATCAGGGGAAGGAAGCCGCGGAAGCATGCGTACAGCGCGTGCAGACGTTCAAGAAATGTGTCCTTGCGCTAATCGGCCGCAATTCACGGCTAGTACAAAACATGCATAGCTCATGATACATGCATAGCTTCAAGCATTTCTTGAAAATATCTCAGTGGACACTAAAATATAACATCTCTGCTTAATAGCTACACAATTTTGGAATTGGTGCTCGGTTACGCACATTTTCAGTTCATAATAGGATTATGGTATTTTTATTCTGATTTTTTTTTAGTCTACGGTTGCATATATGCTGCTTTTGTTACTTTTATATAATTTTTGAGTATTGTAAAATCTCAGAAGCACCTCATACTTTCTTTAGTGGTAGGACATCACTGATAAGGTACCGTAAATCGGGACTCCTTACCTCTTTTACTTTCTTGTGACAAATCACAGGCGAGCGATAAAAGAAGCAAGAACACAGAATGCGGCAGAAACGTGTTGGTACATGCAAGGGATTTAAATGTTCATATTCTTTCTATAATTGTTGGCATCGATTGTGCGGTCCCTCACTGAATGTAACGTAGCTTGCTATTAATTATCTCCGCTACAATCTAAGTGAACATTATAACATTGATTACCTTGCATCCCAGTCTCCAGAAGGGCATAAAGTTGTTGTCGTGAATAGGATATATAAATCAGTTTGCACTCTTCTTTACTCCGCATATATTTACCTTGCCTCTTGCAGGTCCTCCAGAAATCGACGAAACGCTCACTAGTTCTGACACCAGAACTGATTCTGGGGAAAGTGTCGCCTTGAGATGCGTAGCACGGGCAATTCCAGAGCCGACAATTACTTGGCGTCGAGAGGACGGCGAATACATCATGATTAAGAACAACGTTCGTAAGTTTGTGTGGCATTTTCCTCTGTTTCACGCATTCTTTTTGGCTGTTATTGCAGAATGTAGATACGTGAGATGACTAGTTTACTGCTCTAACGTTCAAGTGTTGCTCTCATAGTTATGTTATTAGTCTGGAACTCATTAAGTGGCATTTAGTTATCTTTAAGTAGACGCAAATATTTGTTTTAAAGCAAAAGGATGATCGCGCATCCAATATAGTTTTAGAAGTGGAGTTTCTCGCCTGACTTTGGCATTACATGTGCTGAAAGCTATCTGGAAAACAGACGACGATACAGCTATCTGAAACCGTGGCTTAAAGTTCAATTTATCTTCTTTCGTATGCATCCTTCTGATCCGTTTCGTCTCCAGTATTTTTCCCTGCTTGAGGAAACGGTGTCGCAACCGTGTTCATAGCTTTTATGACGGGTAGTTTTAAAATTTGTTATAAACGGCACCCTCATTCCCTCACACCCTTCGCGCCGGTATAGTTTTTACGGCGCTGGACTACTCAGCCGAAAGAGGCTTGAAAATTCTGGCAGCCGCGGCCGCATTTCAAATGAAGTGAAAGGCAAAAACGCCTGATAGGCAGTAGGAGTGATTGAAGCTCACTTTTCACTAAAGCATAACCAGCATAATATACCTACTGCGAAGCTGGTTCCGCAGTCATAAATATACGTCAGATTTTCGCAGGGGGAATTTCTGAATAGGAGTGGCAACTAGGCGTTAAAATTGCTTATTGTCCATTTTCATGCCGCAAAAGGTAGGTAAAGTTTGCTCCGTGGGTTTCATTCGTGCACTTATAAAGTGAACAAAAGCCCTTCTTTTTGCGCCCTAAATATTTCTTTTCAATTAGTTACGAGCTTTGCGTGTCATCGCTCAAAAAGACTGAAGAGTACTAAAAGGGCGGACGAACCGCACTCTTAGTGAGGTCTTTTTTTATTAATGTTACATCTTTTTGTGCGCTGAGTTTCACATTGTATTACCAACTTGCCCAAGGTTCTACGTTACGGTGCTTCGGGGGCTCGGATCTTGTGCTTGGTGGTAAAAACAAAGTGCTCCGATAGCGGTGCACAGCACCTTAACTGTTTTAGCCACTCGCAGTGTCGCACCAATTAGTAAAACATGTTGATGATATTGAACGTCCGTGAAATTTGATAAACAACAAAGAATAATTTAATATCTTAACTTTGAACTTACTTGACGGCTGTTCGCGCGTGACACTTTCGACTGCGAGGTATCAGCCTCTTTCGACTTTCTTCTCTTTATGACGCGTTGTCTACATGGCGCACAAATACGCCTCCCAGATTGGTTTACCAGCTATCGTAATAGAAGCTACGCCTGCGACACTTCATGGGCTGAATTTGCCAGCAAGGCCATGTTCAGACAAAGCTACAGATGCCTTCACCATTCATTCATTAGGAAGGTTATGCACAGGGCACTGCGCAGCGACAACGACAAATTGTTGGCGAAGAAAGAAGGTCCAGCTTCTAAAGAAGCCCTCAATTTCCAATCAGGTTTAGTAGCTTCATGGACACAACGCAAACACTATCTAGTACGCCGCATGCGCTATAGTGGGAAGTTTTTTTTATCATTTTTTCATTGGTGGGGAGTCGCAGTGAGGTTGTAATAAGATATGACTGTCTTCTTTCTAACCTCTGTCAAGGTTCCAAGCAAGTCCAAGGAGAGTGGCTCAACATCACAAATGTTGACCGAGACCATGCTGGTGCTTATTTTTGCATTGCCCGCAACGGAGTGCCTCCTTCTGTGTCCAAGCGAATAATACTGCGCGTGAATTGTAAGTACTGAAATTTCGAGACGGCAACTATTTTTCTTATCGGCGCCTATGCAGAAGTTTGCGTGCTCCGGCGTTATATAGCGGGCTACATGAGCATGTTATCTACTTTCCTAGTTACATAGAACTCGGGCGCTGAATAGCATTCTTGACGTTCGCTGGAAAGGCACTATTGGCACTGCTATCATAGTTGTAGAACACGACGTACGAACCCCTTATCTTACCGCGATGCAATGAACTAGCGCTGTATGACATAGATCTGCACTTGTCCTTTATCAAGCTGGGCAAGCGCAAGCGATCCACGAATGGAGAGCCGGGATTTCCAGGAAATGAGCGTCTATGTTTGAAAGAAGATTGTTTACTGTAACGTCATTGCACTTCTCATCAGCAAAATTAAATATTTTTCTGTCTCTTCCTTGTTCGCCGGCATGACGGCCAGAGCACTGCCACCCACGTTAGCGCGGACGAAGACGTTACCGCCTAGAAGCGAAAAAAGTTTGCTTTATCAATAAACCTCTCGTTATGGTTAACGATGATGACACACGATGATGAATAGCGAATGATTGAGGGTTTGTTTTATCGCTCGGGGATACAGCAGGAAGCAGCGCGAAAGGCGTATTATTTGCACGACCTTTAATCAAAAATAAAAACAGTGACGTTGCGCAGCGCGCAAAATGATGTGACGAACAACCGATATGTAAGTGCTTGAGAAAGAAAGAAAAGAGCGCCGTTTCTCAGTGTTGTTACCGTGTTCATTTCCATTTGCACTTTCCCTTCCAATTTGTACCAACTAGCCCTAGTGAGGGCTATTCAGTACTTGCTTGAGGTGAATTACGTCGGTGGACGTCAGTCTGACCGGTTATTAATTTTCCTAAACTATGGTGCAGGAAAAGGTTTGTGTAGGTCTAAAAAGGAACCGACTTCCTTTAGGTGTCTCGGCACCAGCCAAGGTCGCTTACATGCCGTAGGCAGGTTTTTTGCATGTTCCAACCGATTTTCCTGCTGGTTATTTCTTAATTTCTTTTCACTAATCTGTATATAGTTTCCCGAAGTCTAGCCACATTCTGTATAAAATTCTCGCGTTGTCAGCGCAGCAGTTCGTTCGGTTGTCAGTGCATGCGTTTGTTTTGCCTCCCTTTTAGCGTCGTGTTTTTTTTTTTTGCCGGTACTTCTTGCGCTTGAAACCAGGTATTAAGAAGATAAAATTGACACACTTGTTCGCTTTTTGTTTTCTAGCTTAATGTTCTATATTCTTGCTGCCCAGTCACCCACAGTATCCACAGTAACAATGCATTAGGGTTGGTGCTCGTTACACCGGGACTGTGCAGGCGTTGCTGTAATTGCGTTACTGTAATCATGTCGCACTTCAATCGAACATGCAGTTAACGCAAACAACGCGCAGTTACGTTAGATTTACTATCCGCTTTTTGTTTAGCTCTAATAAAAAGAAAACTTCTTGCTTTTTTTTTTACTCCTTCGTGTGCTTTTCATTTTCCCATTCATAGCGATCATGCTATTACGAATTATATTTTCGTCACTTTTCGTTTTCTTAGCCTTCTTTTCTCTTTCCTTGTGCGGGGAGTTAGAATGAGGCTATGCTAATAAGTGTGTACCCTTTAGTGCACCAAGCCGGGGACGAATACGGGCTAAAAAATTGTTTTCTTGTAGAAAGAGAACGAAGGGAACATCTTGGAGGGATTTCCCCAGGCTAAAAGTGGTACTGAGGGACGAGCTTCATGATCAGTGTTTTTTCCGGCGTGCAGAGGAAACCGCGATACTGAAGGTATTTTCTAGGCCATGTGCCATCTGACCACGCCGCGTCTGCGAAGGCTATCTCCATTCCTAGTACTCGTCGGGGCTCAGATTGCAGAGCTGCAGACACGCTCAAAGCTCGAGGTCGTTCTCCCCGAGGTCACGCAGCGCTGTTTGTGAAGGCTACAGAAGAAAAAAGATATACTTTGAAACAGCGTCATCTGAAGGAAATCGAGAACATTTAGCCGTTTGGTGAAATCAGCGAGAGCCCGGTTTATATGATTACTTAGTTTACGCAACTGTATCATTCAGTATTGTTTTGGCTGAATGCAAAAAAGAAATTAAGTTGAGAAGGATCACACAGAAAATGTTAATGGTGCAACAAAATGCCCAGTGTTCGAAATTATGGCACGGTAAGCACCAATTTGTGTGAGCGTGCTTGTATGTTTTCAGCTTGATATGACATATCAGGCTAGGCACAGTGCATGGATTTGGCGCTGGTTTATGCTTGAAACGTTGAGTATAAATTGATGCCTGAGAAAGAAAAACTCAGTAAAGACATTGCTGAACTCATAATAAAGTACTACACACGACATTCGTAGGCAGCAGTCTCCGTAACCACTTTTTCTTTCTTCCCAGGCTGCATGCTGCCCTTGGTTTGAGAAATTGACTTTTTTCTTAGCTTTATATACTCTAACTACTAGCGCATTTCCCGAGCTGCTGTCAGCATGCATGTGTACGTGTATGCAGGCCTACAGTACGTGATTGGCGTTTTGTGTATTAAGCTTTGATAACCTCTAGTGGTTTAAACATAAGTTTAGTTTTTAGTGAAGACAGAACCGCATTACAATTACGGACAATCGCGAATGCATGATGGTGTGTTTATTTCGTTACTTTGTTCTAGTGAATTAACTTTGAATCTTCGCTAATTGTGCACTGTTTTCAAGTTAACTTACTGCGGAATGTGAGAAGGCTCCACGCATGGCTCACTTCCTGTCACGAGAGACTTGAGGCGTTATCTGCGAAGCAGTCAGAGAACGTTGCGAAGCCCCGCATATGGATACGATAGCGACCCCGCTGCTGATAGCGACTGCGGTTATGACAGCTTGGGTCCGCCATGTCAACGCCCTCTCGGGAAGGGCTGCCAAAAGCGACCTATTTAAAACGGGCACTCGTGCCGCCGGCATGGAGGATTACATACTATTTTACGTGAGCGGCGTATACTTCAAGAATTAAACTACCGTTCCGAAGCTTGTTTCTTTGAATGCTGCTCAAGTTATTTCTTAATTCTTTTACTTTTTTTTTGGTCTTTTCAGAAGATGGAGATTAATGTCTTAGTTACACAGGCAGGTTCAACCCTTCAGCTACCGTTCATTTGAAAGGTAGCTTTCTAAATGACGTTAAACTGAATGACAGCCGGGTGCAGTTACAAGGCACGAGAAATTTCGGACACCATCTGGATTACGTGGTCCCGCCAAGTGCTGGAGGTTCATGAATTAAGAACTGTTTTTTTTCTCGAAATATCTAAGTTTAAATATTCATTTCATACTTATTCCATTAAACAATGAATTCCGCCCAAGATTTGTGCTCTGAGCGCACCCGCGTTAAACACAATACTGACGAAAACAATCCAGAAGTGGCAGGTCTGACTTCGCCACGTAGCCATTGTTTTCCTGAAGCCACTTTGCGGGTATGCTTGTTTACACTAATTCGATTAGTGATAATGGCACAATGCGGCTTTACTATCCACTAGAGCAGCCTTTCGGATGATTTGGGAACATATGGCAGTTGGAAAAGACACGACCTGGGGTCCGTGGACCATCAGCTTGTCAGTTGCCCCGTTCAACCTAGGCCCCGTCGTCAGCCAAATTAAACTGTCCTTGAGGTCCCAACAGCAGTTAGCGCATCCTTGCGACACGCTAACCGTTCAATTCAAGTGACAGTCAACAGATGTGCCGGTGAAAACACCCGTGTAACATGAGAAATCTTTTAAACAATATTGTAGAACATGAAAATATTACAAATTTTCGTTACCAATACCGAAACTTATATTTTCTTATCAGTGTTACTTTCCAAAGCGCACTCTTATTTATAGCGCTTATTCGAAATTACACGGGCATTGCAGACATGGAATAGAGTAGAAATTCTTACGCACATAATCTGGTTTTCTTGTTAGTTGCCAAGGCTTGGAGGAGTTCCGCGACAGCAACGCAGCAGCATGTTTACTCAACTTGTTTTGAGCCAGCTTAGGCTGCCTCTGGGATGTAATGTGCCATGAATGCAAGGAGCTTATATTTTCAACTTTTTCTGGTAAGTTACGCACAACAATTTCAAGCCAGGCACGCGCAATGGGAGCAGAAAATAATTTTTTTTAACATGGGCGTCAATGTGTGCGGTCTTTCTGCGCTTTTTCTGCACTACGCAACATAACGGCACGATGAAGAGCCGCGTGAGCTGTGCGGTAGCACTTAGTAACGTACATTTTCTCGCGAACTGTCGGCGGAATAGGAATTCGGTTTTGTGTGTGACAGTATGGCCAACGTGTCATAAGGACAGAGAAAGTTGTGATGAGCCCTCTTGGCGCTGGTAAAAGTGACGGGGCTGAAGAAAAGACTGCAACACTTCGAAATAGTTTCCCTTGGAAGCTGGATTCGATAGCGTAGTGTATCGGATCCATTACTGTATAAAGTAATGTGTACTGCTTCTTCTGAATGTCGTTAATAATCTGAATGCGAGAGCTATGTAACAGAATGGCTGCTAAGTGCACACTATTTCTGCAGCCTTGCTGTTTTGCCGGAACCATAGTTTTACTCAACCCATGGCAGACGTTTTCGCCAACACATGCCGTTAACCTCTGCATTCGCACGTCTGAATCTGCCATGGAAATCTGGCAATAGCACACACAAAAACGGCTATATACAAATCTCCTTAATGTGGAATCCACGCTGTTTCCTTTACTAGGAACACACAGACAACGCACGCGAGCAAATGTTAAACGAACTTCAGTTCCCGTCTTCTCACTGCACAGACAGAATTCCGTTCACATTGAAGTCTCAGGACCTGTTTAATCATACCAGATACGGTCTCATTAGACCAAAACTCGCAGGTTAACACACTGCCGCAAAGGCCGCAAGCAGTGCCGTAATTTCATTCAAGTTACAATTTACGACACAACTGATAAATACCCTAGCTCCTGGGAAAAAAAATAGCGAAGGTGCAGCAACAAAAGTACATAGCTACAACACTACGAGAGGTAAATTAAGGGCTAAACCAAGTAATATGTTCAAGCGTTTCGGAAATTATTGATTACTTACGCCAACAATTCTTATCTGCCAATCCTAGACGGTGCTTTGATCTGCTAACCGCACTGAGCGGGTTACAAGCAGTTGCGAGGTCTTGAAGTGGAGCTTCGGAGCTTCTGTGATAAAGGAGCTCCGTGCACTCTATTGACATGACTTTCGGCCATTGGTTCTCAATAATGGTATTACGCTTGCCAAAACATGCAATGTTTATTTATTGATTATTTATTTATTGAATACTGCGGACATGCTGTATGTCCAAGCAGGAGAGGGAAATACATACAGGAGGGAAAAGCAAAACAGGTGCGATAGTAACGAACGATATAAATACAACAAAACAAGCAACGCAAAAGTACAATTGAGAACGCGGTTACAGCACAGCTACTAAACCAGCAGTGAAAATCAAGAATGATTACAAAACAACGGAGAGTTCTCCGGTAGAGCATTCCATTGAGAAACTGTTCTCGGAAAAAAAGAAAACTTGTAGGCATCTGTGCGTGCAAAAATAGGTTTCAGGCTAAGGGCATGCTTATGGCGCGAGGCTCGTGTGGAATCATTAACGATGTAATTTTCAGGTCGGATACCAAGTCGAGAAAAGTATAATGAATGAAGGAAGTTGAGACGGGCTTTCTTCCTTCTATATGCCAGTGGTTCTAAGTCTGCGAGTTTCAACATGGCGGAAGGAGAGTCTAGGCGCCTGTAACGGTTTTAAATGAATCGTGCCGCAAGACATTGCATTCTTTCTAGTTTTTGGATGTCATCTACCGTATAGGGGTCCCATACAATGCAGGCATATTCGAGACTGGGCCTTACAATAGATTTATATGCTTTCAGTCTTAGGGCACTAGGGCAACCGCTCATCCGAAGCTTCAGAAATCCTAGCTTTTTGCGGGTGGAGGAGCATATATTTTCGATGTGTTTCGTCCATTTGAGCCGTGACGTTATTGTGACACCTAGATACTTATATTCTTTTACAGCTTTGATTGCAATGTTATTAATGTTGTATAAAAAATTATGTTGCGTGGTCTCTTTACAGATGGAGAGAGAAACTGTTTTCTCAAAGTTAATAACCATTTCCCATTCATTACACCATTTAGCTAAATATTGTAGATTTGCATTCGAAGTAAGCTGGTCAGACACAGATTTGATAGACTTAAATATAATACAATCGTCCGCAAACAGCTTTACGGACACAGAGGGATCGAGAGCATCTGGGAGATCGTTTATATAGATATTGAATAGTACTGGACCCAGAACCGATCCCTGAGGCACACCTGAGTAAACCTCTAAGAATCAAGAGGTGGCTCCATCGATGTCGACAACCTGCTTTCGCTTTGATAAGTATGATGTGACCCAATTTATTATTTGATCCGGAATGCCTAATAATTTCATTTTTATTACTAGTTTATGATGAGGTACTCTATCGAAAGCTTTAGAACAATCTAAAAAAATCATGTCGACCTGGCCACCGCAATCAAGCACTTTAGCAAGTTCATCTACAGTGACCACTAGCTGTGTTGTAGTTGAGAATCCTCGACGGAAGCCATGTTGCGCTTTGGTCATTATTCCCGTGTGGTCTAAATAATTGTTGAGGTATTTGGTGAGTACGTGTTCTAGCACTTTGCAGGAGGTGGAAATCAATGAAATAGGGCGGTAATTACCAACTTGTAGTCGACTGCCGCTTTTAAAAACCGGAACCACGCGAGAAATTTTCCATTCATCTGGTACTGTATCCGACTCATGAGACTTATTAAATATTATTATCAAAAACTTGGCTAGTATTTCAGCGTAAATTTTAAGAAAGGTAGTGGGAATATTATCGCTAGGGATAAGACCACACAAACAGTGAGCATTCAGCTAACATGAGAATCTGTGAACATGTCGCTGTGAAAGCGGCATGGTTTTAAAGGCACCGACCAATACCCAGCTTTTCTGGGCGTCAGCAGCTAGAGTAATGTGTTAGCTGACAACAGTGAACGCTCCGTAACCCAATGGGGATATTTCAAACTAATAATCTTGAATAAACTAGTGGTGTTTCACGGGATTTTGCTTAAACGTGGTGATTTTCATGGCTTAATTTTCCTACTCGCTCTGAAATTTGACCTACAAAGTGGTTCGTGCGCTGACACCAACTATTATTGTTTACAGTACTTCCAGTGGTATTGCAACACCATAAGAGAGACAATTATTGCACTGCAAGCAGAAAACAATTGCACATATATTCTTCATGGGCAGCCAACATGATCTAAGAGTACAGGTAGGAAAAACGAGACGATTGGCCTTGGCAAAATGCATAACGAAACACGTCATCAATAAGCCAGGCCCAGCTTCACAATGGAGTCAACATCGAAGAGGTCAAAAAGTTGTGAAAAATGGCAGTTTTCTCATCACAAATTTGCAGTGCATCCAACAGACTGTGCATCTAGCAAACGCTCCATCTGTGACGCAAAAAAAAAATACATGGACTGAGTGGTAGGAGTGTCATCATTCAAAATATTACATTCGCTAATTTAGAGAGGAAAGGAAGAATGCTTGAAGCGTCATTGTGACACATATGCTGGGTTCGAGTTCACGGTGTTTGTGCCGCGACTAGGTTACGTTTTCTGGCAAATGTAATTTAGTGGTTGTGTAATGACCGTATTAATGACTTTCGGGGTGCTTGTTTTGCTTTTTATTGTAATGTGGCAAGGCCAGATTAAGCTTCGAGCAATGCCGTGGAAACGCTGCGCTTATATTTTCTATGAATCATTCGTGACGCTTTGCGCTCTATAGCCTCTAGCTTTGTGGTCTTAGTTCCTTATTGATGAACCAGGCAGCTTTCACCACCACGCGGAACCTGGTGGCAGCTGTTGAAACTAAAAGCGTTTGTCCAGATTCGCAGGGCTTGCGGAGAATATCACGGTGCAATGTCAACCACTTACGAGGCGAAAGAGCGTTTTCATTGTCTATAGTAATTTTCGGTGTCCACAAAGTACTACTGCTATGCTTGGTCACTCAGAACAATTGTAGGATACTGGATGATGTTCTGACTGTCATTATTTTGCCTGTACGTTTTTTTACTCAATAACCATAAAAGTGCGCTTGTTTCTTGTGCACATGGTTAAGGGAGGCAAAAAATTGCTTGCCACACCTTAAAGATTCCCATACAAAAGAAAACCCGTACAAGAATGCAAGACCTGTTCTCAGTGCAACTCACTGCACTGGCTTGATGTCACTGGCGTTCGACTGCGGATCATAAGGTCGCGGTTTAGATCCCGGTCACCGCAGCAGTATTTTGATGACAGCGAAATACATTACTATTGTGAGACATTCCAGCGGCTAAAAAGACACGGACGAAGGTAGACGAGGGAGGACAAACGCCGGACTTCAACTGAGGTTTAGTTCACAAACAGGTGTTATATACAAAGGGGGGCGCAAAGAGAAGTAATTCGTGACATGATAAAAAACCTATTATCGAACAAATGCAGAAGACACCAGTGCCATGCCACTCATGTTTGCCACATCGGCGCACCTTCTATTTATCGACTACCTGGCTAATACGCTACTGGCAGTACTGGCTAATAGGCTACTGGTTCCTGGCTACCTGACTAAATAGAAGGTGCGCTGATGTGGCAAACTTGAGTGGCATGGCACTGGTGTCTTCTGCATTTGTTCGATAATGGTTTTTTTATGTTGTCATGGATTACTTCTCTTTGCGCCCCCTTCGTATATAATACCTGTTTGTGAAATAAACCTCAGTTGAAGTCCGACGTTCGTCCTCTCTTGTCTACCTTCGCCCGTGTCTTTTTTAGGCGCTGGAATGTCTCACAGTAGTACTAGCAACCAACCAGCCCAGCTTTCTACCCTTAATGAAATGCAGTAGATAATTATAGCATAGCATGTACCGCTATCGCTTACCGCGTACTGCACCCAGCTGCTGCGCACGCGCTGATTCATCCCCATGCTCCATGCGAGCGTGGTGTGGACGGGAACGGGGCGCCAGCTGGCGCCCTCGAGGCTATCTACGCATGCCCAGTGGTGGCTCGTGGTACAGGCTAAGCCTTGAGTAAGTGGTAGTGGTACGCGCTCCATTAACAGTACCTATTATCCCTAGTGTACAGTGCAATATAAGCACACGTGAAAGAAGCCCAATAGTCTAAAAAAATTCAGGGGGCACTTTGACTGTCTAAAGTGGGTAGAGGCGGAAGCGTTTTCCGCACCACCTTCGCTGTTTCTGTGGCACTGGTGGTGTCACATATATTTGAGTACTAATTACTAAGTGATGGCAAATTACTAATTAATTGTTAATTACTGATTAATGCCTGAATGCTATTAACTGCTAATTAATGACGCTTAAGCTTCGCCTTTAGGAGTGGTACGCGACAGCGCGTTGTAGCGCTGCCAGGGAGTCCACGGAATGCCACCACCCGTTCGGCGCGATGCCTTGCCCTTTGAACTCAACGCTTTTTGAGGAAAGGAAATGGGGCAGTAATTCTGTCATCTCGGCGGACACCTGAACCGCACCGCAGAGGAAGGGAGGTGGGAGTGAAAGTAGATAAAGAGGAGCCGTAATGAAGAAAATGAAAATTGTATTTGTGGAAAGGAAATTACGCAGTAACTGTCTCACATATCTCGGTGGACACCCGTCAAAATTCAGGGGGGCACTTTTTTGACCTAAAGGGTGGTCACTGATGTGTGGTTAAGATGTTAAGCTTCGCCCCTGAGTGTGGAACGCGACAGCGTCTTGCAACGCTGCCAAGGAGTCCATAGAACGCCATCGCCCATTCGGTTCTACGCCTCGCTCGTCGGTAAATTGGTTTTTGAGGAAAGGAAATGTATCTGTCTCTCATTTGTCGGTGGGCACCTAAACCTCGCCGGAAGGGGAGGGAGGAGGATGAGAGTGAGTGAAGACACCGTATTCACTAGACGCGCCTTTGTTCATTCCAAACCATCGAGCTGGCATGGCGGAGTGGATAGCGTGCTCGTCTCTCACGCCGAATACCGGGGTTCGATTCCTGAGCTCGACCAATTTCTTAATCGCTTTTATTTATTTATATGGCCTGACTAGTAAAGCTAATTAGGCTAATTTGGTAATTAAGCAATTAACTAAGCTCAGTTCCACTTACTAGGAGCATCACTATACGATCCCTTCAATTGGTTGTATGGTTACTAGCCAAAGTGCAATTGGCCCCGTTTGAAATTCGCGCACTGTGACGTCACGACCGTTTCCACCAATTGAAAAGCGTGACATTTTCTGTCGACAACTGCTGCTTACAACGATGAGACATTAAAGGCTTCCGCCTTAATAACCTGGAGGCCTCCACTTCGACCGTCCTCGCAACCCACACGTGTCCCCTCAGAACGTTAAACCCCACATTTTAAAATTTCGCCCTGATAGAGACAAAAACATCGAGCGGTCTACATGGCAGGACACAAGAAATATTACGCCACCGAGTTTTATGGATTTTAGTGCAGTGCAAAGGTGCGCAAGAATTTCGCCGGTTAACTACGTGTAGCAATACTCTTTTTTCTCAACCAAATTTATACGCCAATAAAGCGCAGCGGGTTGTGGTGTTCATATGCAGTCTTAGGACGAATTAAAGGCCTTTCCGAAACACTTGAAGATCGTGACCAGCCTGATGTCCCTTGGATTAACTTCAGATGTCGGCTTATAGGCTAAATTTCTTTTTTTATGTCTTCGGGGGGAGGGGGGAGGGCTGTTGTGGTGTTCATAAGCAGTCGCTATACATCGGTGACATGCAGACGACGGGCGTATGCCATTGAAGCAAGCATGGGATGCGCTTGTTTCACGCGGTGTTCGCTGCTTCTCGATCTGTACTGGCACTTTGTTCTAAGTTTGTCCGGTATCCCATGCTGCAAGCGGAATACCTTTTGTGTCCAGGGCAAAATAAAATTCCACCGTTGTGACTACGATCGGTGACTTAGACGTCTGAAGCGCTGGATTTACATCCCGCAGATGAATATTGAGCTGGGTTCCTTTCGTATCTTATAATAAAAGCGGTCTAAAGCATCTGCGTTCATTATAGTTAACAACTGTCACTACTTCAAAAGTGTTACCTATCAAGCAAGCATTGTGCTTGCGCTCCGTGGAAAACGTTTCCGTTTTATTCTGATCAATATTCAAAGTTATAGTGGAAGTTGCAGCAAGCTGTACTAGTATGAGGCAATGAACGTAATCTTCGGATAATATGAACACTGCAGAGAGATAAATTTCGGTAGAAAAAATTTCTTTCCCTAGATTACGTGCATCGGATACACCTAGGCAAGGTATGTATGGGCAAGGTAAGTGCTTCGTCCTGTGTGTTCGTCCCTTTTCCCTGTTTTATAGCGCTCACCAATTCCTTCAAGTATAAACACTGTTCCTTGATCTGCACAATACACACACGAAATCAAAGCAGTATTGCAATTTAATATAATTTCCCGTATTTATTGTGGTCAATCTCGGGCTTGAATCTCTCAGTCCGTCCTCATAAACATCATGTGGTCTGTCGGAGCAAAAAAAAATTGTTGTAGCACTGGCTGCCACTCTAATGTCCTGGAATTCCAGATAGCAGCTACTGCCAGTAAGCACGACTACAAGCCAGTCAGCCGAGGTAATAAAAAGCGATGGCATCGGAATCACAGCGTAAGTTTCGCCGTAAAAAACTTCGCGATGGTTACAATCGTGTAGGATAAAACAGGCAACAATGGGTGATTCTGAGAAACCAGAATACTGAATGGCCATTGGTGTAGAAATGCGCACGACTTAAAATCTGCGCCGCCGTGGTGGCTCACTAGTTATGGCGCTTCCCTGCTGACCCGAAAGACGCGGGTCCGATCCCGGCAGCGGCTGTAGAATTTAGATGAATGGGAAATTCTAGAGGCCGTGTACTGTGTGACGCCAGCGCAGGTTAAATAAACCCAGGCGATCGAAGTTTTCAGAGGCCTTCACTGCGGCGTACCTCATAGCCTGAGTCGCTTTGGGGCGTTAAACCTCCATAAATTACACGAAACTTAAAACCAAGTGCAGTTCATACTTTCTCTAAAGGCGGCGATCAGAGGGCATTGCTGCCAGCTTCGAAATCATTGCTTTAAGTTTGTACTTCGGGCTTGAATGCCATTGAAGCGGAAGGTCTCAAAAAAGATTTTGGCTAGCAAATTAGCGATTTTCAGAACAATTTTATATCTGGGGAAATAAAGCAGGAACGCTTGGTGTATTTAAAATTTCGACTCTAGTAACTGAGATTTACCACCACGTCCGCTTGTTTTTAGCTCTTTGCGGGAAAGAAAAGTGATATATCACAGGTAGGCTTGCACTCATGCACTGACGACAGAAATAAATATGTAAGATTTCTGTCAACTACGCAGTTAGCTGACCTAAAATGTTTTCACAAATGCGCTCCATGCCGGGTCATTCACGCAGCGCTCACACGCGAGGACCTCGGTTTCACCTTTACTGCGGAGTAAACGAGTCTGGAGCTTGCAAAGAAACAATGCAACTATCATTTCGTTTAATCATGTACGGTTCAACAAGTTTTGTTTCCAATGTATGGAATCGCAATCTCTGCGCATGAGGTCAAATCCACTGCCTTCAAGCATCGCGAAGAGCCTCCTAACGTTTTTGTAGTCCGGCATAGCATCAACTTCGGAGAATACTTAAAAGTTGGCGGCGTTGCAGACGTAGGGCACGGGCAGGATTTCGACGATTCAAACATTCGAAGCTCTTTGCAAGGAGCTATCCGGCTTCCTCAAGCGCATGAGTAAGAAGATCACATTGCCGAAAGATTTTGTGCCGTATCCTAACACGGAGATCGTGGCTGTGGGCCTCTGGGATATATGTGGGATTTCAGCATAGACTAAAAGATTGCCACATCGCTTTATAACCTACGAGTTGGGAGCCAGGCTATTGCTTGCAAACCTCCACATGACGAAATAAAGCATCAGTTGACCCAGAAATTAGTAGCTTGTTGAAGAGGGTATTGGGTTTCCGTATTTTATGGAATATTGACGATTAACGAGCATTGGCGCTCACCTCAACTACATTAAAATTGTATTGCAGCTTTATAAATTCTTAACTTGGTAAGTAAACGGTCAGTGCCAAACCTTGGCTTTCATTTCGTTTGCAGCGCCTAGCCCGACCACTCTTGCACCTACCACTAGCAGAGAGCTGGAGTATCCGGAACCATCATTTGTTGATCCACCTGGAAATGTAACGGTGCTACTTGGACAGACAGCCTCGATCAAATGCACCGTTCGAAACTTGGGCGTACACAGGGTTTGTGATATTTTCAGCCTTACCTTTCTTCTTTTTCTTCTTTGTTGCTATCTACGAACAATCTGCAATTCCGTATTTTCTATTTTCGTTAAGATTGTGTACAGCAGGAATGGCACTTCTTTCTGACCACTGGATAAATTTCAAAGCCCTATATAGGTTTCTAAACGTTGGGCATGACCATTAAGCATGATTTTGCATGAAATTTAGATATTACGGCAGGCAATTTATCAATCTGGTGTTTCAGTTTGACGAGACAATTAAAATCAGTGAGCGCTCATTTTAGAAAGTGTTTCTCAATATTGCATTGTTTGCGCATGACTTCCATGAACTCTGGTAATTTAGTTTTTTTTCAGAAATGAAGGCAGCTGTTACTGATGCTGCGTACTAATAGAGCTATCAATCTGGCTGGATTACAGAATGAATTCGAAGCTGCATTGATATAGTTATTCTACGCGTGGGTGGTAGATTTACCATCTTGCTTAATATAGCCGCCTTAGAAGCTAACATCTTAAGTAAACAAGAGTCGTAGTAGCATCGTCGCGCCATTTTTAAGCGTAAGAGATAACAGTTAGTGAGGATGTGTTTTTCCCTCTGTGTGGCGGTTGAAAGTTTGTTTTCGAGTGAGAGAACGCGTTTTTCGCTTTGTCAAGCCTCGCGGTGTGAAGTGTACTCTAGCGTTTTGTGGTGAGCTTGGAAACTGGGTTTAAAGAATGTAATTTTTCTTCCCTTAAGATCTTTCTGATACACTGAAGGAGCAATGTCTTAACGGTGATTTAGAAAAGCAGAATAAAAGCGGTTATTACCGTATTCGCAACTGAATAATTCCGCTTATCGTGACGAGTGGCTGCTATTCAGCTTTGCTTCGTTAATGTCTTGGATATAAATTATGAATATTTTTTTTCACTTTTTTTTTATTCAGAAAGGAGCGTCTTTCTACGGCAGCAACGTATAACCCAAACTCCATATATACTTATAACCCAAACGACCCTCAAATGAGGGTTAACAGAATGAACAAATAAATAAAATGACGACGCTGCTTTCCTATTATGATGATAGAAAGTAGACGTCATTTTGGGAATACTTCCCGTTTAACCAGGGCCGTACGTGAATGCGTTCAGCTAATCGCGGCCTGAAATGACTGCACCTCACCAGGTGCAGTTACGTGAATCGTGAAGGGGCGTCGCGACAGTCTTTTACTGTTCCATAATTTTCGGTGTTCGAATGACGCTGCTGCTGACTTGGATGACGCTGGTTCGGTTGCAGCCGCGACGGTCGCATTGAGATGGAGGCGAAATGCTAGAGGCCCGTGTTTTTTGCGATATCAGTGCAGTTTAAAGAACCCCAGGTGATCGAAGTTATCTGTAGACCTCCACTGTTGCGTCCCTCATAACTTGAGCAAATTTGGTGTTTTAAACCCCATAATCTAACTTTGCGACTAATGGGTATCTTATTGACACCTAGACTATGGGTGCGCTCAAGTGTGGATCGAGTAATAAAAATTAGTTCATGACACTGCAAAATGGCCATTGCTTTGTTCCACTCAAAGAGAGTCGGTTGCAATACATCACACAGGCAATAGAATAATAAAATGTGGCGCCTTGAGTAATTTTCACTTTGTCAGTGTTTTAGCCATTTGGGCGCAGAACGATTAAGCCGTTGGAGAAGTACTACGGAGTGAAGCCCTTTCTTTCCGCTCTGGGAAGGAGGGCCCGGAGTCACGCATTGGCCGCGACGTTTACAATAAACAACAGAGCAGCCCGAATTCACGGCTTAAATAAACTGCTTATACGTTCGTCACTCACTGCTTAGTTTTCTTTTTCTTGTGTAGATTGCGTAGGAAGACATAAACCCAGGAAATATAGGCTGGGGTGAATCGGCTGTGCAAGAGGTTGTTTACTGCAACTCCGTTTGCTGCATCTGTAACACTTTGGGCCACGCGTCATGTTCAAATCGCTGCCAGGGCACAACAAACCTTTGGGATGGGCGTTCACGGCAGTTTGGTGGTGTGTAGTTTTTTATGACGGTCACATTCACTCCTTCATCGTGGTGAAATGTTGAACGCTTGGGTGCTTTGTTCGCTTTTGTTAGCTCGCCGTTGAGCACTGCTTCCCCCCTCTACGTTACAAGCACACCTCTACACAATTCCGCTCTCCTGCAATGTTTGACTCAAAACTGCCATATTTCTTTCTTTAAGTGTCGTTGCAGTCACGTTGAGTGGTTATCAATATATTCATGACGTCCATCTTGCAGGTCGCCTGGCTCAAGAGTGACCCACCGGTCATTCTCACTGTTGATTCATATGTGATAACGAGAGATCCCAGGGTGCTTGTGATGAACATCAACGACTCTTACATTCTTGAAATTATGTACGCCAGATACGAGGACGCTGGTCTGTACAGGTGCAAAATAAACATGAAAAGTCAAGACGTCTACTTAGACGTGGTCGGTACGTACATCTTCTATACCGGTTCAGGATTAGACGGCTATCTGCTGGTGATGGTTAAATACTGGTAACAATAACGTAAATAGCAAAGGTTTGTCTGTGGTATAATAGGCGCGAGTCAGAGTTCACGATCTGGAAAGCCATAGGGAAGGTATTAGGGTGTCGTTAGCGGACACAACTTATGAAATCGCATGTTAACTTGTAGAAACGAAAGGACAGTGCTATCTGCTTACTTATTATTGTTTAAGGGAAGGACGAAGGTAGTGAGTCAGTGCTTGTTAGGATCCGTCCCTTAAGGGCTGATCCAAACATACCTCCTGTTTCTTCCCAATAAATGTTTTGACCACGATCAATACCACAATGTCCATATCAACCGTGTATATATCAATTTCCATGTCAACTGTATGTTCCGTCGATGGCAAATTTTACAGCCTACCGTGCCGTTCATTCGAGCGGCACGGTGAGGTGTTGCAGTTTTGCAACTAACAGTGCGTTCTGCTAATTTGCAGGCAGAAGCAGAAATGTTGCTTGCACAGTACTGGCTTTCGCCAGTCGTTTTCGCTTGTTTTGTTGCGACAGCAATACAGCAGTACAGTAGTTCGCGCACCGCAATTCCATTAAGGAAACAACACTGTCACTTTCCAAAATGGTCCACGTTCCGGGCTCGTGCTAAGCTCGCCACTGTGTCAAGGGATTGTGAAGGAAACATTCAGACCTATCGAAGAAGGATCAGTTCACACTTACAGGACTCCCTCTTCTTTTCCTTAGCGACATAACCTGAGAGAAGCGGGATTGAACGGGGTTGTGAGGGGTTAGAAAAATTCTTGCTTTGTCAGCGTATTCATTTGTGCCGTCCGCTTAGACGATGCCAGTAAAATTTATACGCTAGCTCAAGGTATGATATGCATTAGAAAAACTGGCATGCAGTTAATACGTGATACCGCCCCAATAAATGTCAGGGCGTGTGTTAATATGAAATTAAAGAGCTCAGGTAGACGGAAATACTGCGCCCGTATCAGTTTTACATAAATCTATAACTTATATTGCGTTCTCGACTCATCAGCTGCGATTTCGCAAAGGTAAAATAGTTTGTTTTTTGAATGCATGCCACAATGACCTATTTTTGTGTCGCTGATGCCCATAGCCATGAACTGAACCCGTGACATCAAAAACCATAATTTCGTGATTTATTTAGTGCTTTCTCTGCGTTTAATTTATAGTCGTCATTGTAATTCGTGATAGCAAGGATGACGGTAATCGCTATCCGGGCACCAATATCTAATTCAAGCAAATGTATTGGGTAAAGAAACAGACTGTTCACAGAACGAAAATTTTTGTACTTTTGTCTCATATTCTGTCGTGAAATTTTTGTTCTCCTCCCATATACAGGCCCTCCCATTATTGATGAAACGCTCTCGAGCCCGAATGTCATACATGCCGATGCAGGCAAAAATGTCTCTCTGAGGTGTGTGGCAAGCGGGACACCCGAGCCAAAGATTACGTGGCATAAGGAAGACAGCCAAGAAACCGCTACCTTTAAAGAAGTCGGTAAGTTTGGAAATATCTTGCTGCACTTTGATTCATCAGAACTTGACTCTCCGTTTAGATGAAGACGAACAGAATTGGAAAGGCAGTGTCTGGAGTGCCAACTGGTGACAGCATTCTTTGTTAGAGAGCCTCTGTATTCAGCTTGAACGGATCTGTTGGCGTGTAGGCACAGTACGGTGTTTTATCCGGCCTATTTTTTTTTTTCAGAACCAACGCAAACCGATACGTAACTACAAAAGGAGTAATTTTAAGTCAATATTTCGACAAGCGTTATCATGCTTTCATAAGCATAGGTTGCAGGCTTCGCTCGTTCTCTGTGGCTTTCAAATATCCCTGATGGTCTGAGAAGCGATGTGGACCTACATGTCAACTTTGGGACCGTGATAAATGTTGAAACTACACGCGCACATTGTGCAAAAGGCAAACTTCTGTATTCCCTCTGACGGCATGAAGCACAGATATTCTGACATGCATGGTTGTAAAGACATTTGAAAATACTGTTGGAGCCTTGAGCATGCGATCGCACTGCCTGCGAAGATGCTACAGCTATGAAACACGGGAGTCGCCCTGCCCTGGACGCGCGAGCTAATCGCACAAATAAGCGAAGCAAAAACAATAGGATTAAGCCAATATAAAAGGCGTACCAAACGAGCTAAGCAAAGAAACAAGCATAGAGTAATACCACAACTGTGGCAGTGTTGCCGAAGCGGTAACTCAGTTTTAGATATCGATTCTTGGCTCCTCGGAATAGGAATAGAAGTCACTACTGTAAAACATGCTCCATCCAAACTTCAAAAAAAGTGAGAGCAATGCGAAAACTAGAATTATTGAATAGCCCTCATCAACTGCCATAAATTTTCGCATGCAAGTTTGAAATTATTTGGTGAAAAACCTGGGCATTCAATCATCCTCTTTTAAGGCGAAACGTGCGCGACAACGGCGATTTTTAGTTGTTCCGTCAAATGCTCCAATTCGCGCACGCTAATGAGAGTGTCAGATGCATAATTTCACCCGAATGGTGACCCTCACCATTCGGGTGAAATTATGCATCTGACACTCTCATTAGAATCTGACCCTCTCATTAGAAGCTGCGGAGACCCTCTCCGCAGCTTCTTTCAGTGTGGGACGTGGTAACGATGAAGCTTTTTTACATGTGGCGCCACAAGGGAGGACGCTTCGCAGCACGAACGCAGAACAGTAGGTTCAGAGCGCGGAGCCTGGGCGCGATGGAAGAACGGAAATACCACGCGGAAGGAATCGGTGGAAGCGCCCGTTGGAGCTCGAGCGATGAAACGCCGTGAACAAACTAACAGACAAACATAACACCAACAAGGCTATCCTCGTTCTAAACCGATTGCGCCTTAGCTTGCTGGCTGATATGTGCAGCCTATAACCATCGTCGCTACGGGAAGGCGGCGGAACTATAGGAAAACGAAACTGCGCATCCGGACTCTATCACCTATCGACGGGGCACTGCCGTTTGCAAACACACCTGCGGTTGCGTGCGCGTCATAGGGGCACTGGAAACACTGTATCGCGCAGTTCACGCCTGGGGCCGGATATCTTGAGGGTGGATTGTCTACACGATCTCACTTCGGAAATCCGTCCCAAGGACAACGGCGAAACTCTCGATCGGAGGAATCAAGCCAGATAGGATGGAACCGCAAAATAGAGACTTGCCGCTAGGCTCCGTGCTGTCACCCTTTCTCTTGATCTATCACCCATAGCGCTGCCTTGCATGCTAAACTTGAGGCTATACAACGCAAAGCCCTACGAATAATTCACAATAAATACAAGCGCACAGATTCCCCAACATTGCTTGCAGCTTCATCCGGTCTCCAAACATTATCCGCAAGAGCAAAACAAGCGCGCTTAAAATTTTTGTTTCAATTATTACACGAGCAGTACAGGATAGATGTGAAAAAATACGTGACGTACTCACAATCGCCACCTTCACGGCACAAACATACGAACACACTAACCGAGTATGTGTGCCATAATGACACGTTTAAGCATTCCTTTTTCCCTCTCTCCATTAGTGAATGGAATCGCTTGGATCGTAACATCACCTGCACTCAATCCTTATCATCATTCGTGTCGCAGATAGAGCATTTGTCGTAATGCATAGTGGCGATGCAGCAACCGTGACTGCAAATCTAGGCAAGAAGACAACCCCTTCTAACTTGTCATGTATGCGATTTTGAGTGCATTTTGAAATTGTGCCTACCATTGTCGAAGATCTGTTCTGTATATCCTTTTGCTATGGCCAATTCACTTTTCCCTACCTTTGCTTTTATGCCATGTTTGCTGCCTTTGAATAATATGTTTATATTTGTTTTTTGCACTGTACTAATTGCCCCTGCTATGGTCTTGCAATAAGACCAGCAGTATTGTAAATAAATAAATAAAATAAATAAATAAATAGATATAGATGACTTACATCATACACTCTACGCGCACTACGTTACCCTACGGGTGACTAAAGGTTCCTACGCTCACATAGAAGAAATGGTCCAGAAAGTAGCAGAAGTAGTCAAGAAGCATGCGAGCAGTGTAGGACTCAAATGTTCTTAGACCAAGTCTGAAGAAACAGAAACAAAACACCGAAGATGGGAAACTCCAAGGTCTCCCGTTAATGGAGGTCGCAACATTAGGGGACTAGACCTCCTCTTCATTCAAAATGATCGTAACAGCAAAGTTACTATGAGTCATCTGGAAGCAACGGTCCATTAGGTAGTCCTGCTCATATGAAGAATCACTGCTAAAAGGAGAGGCATGAAAGCGGCAGACATCAGCCACTTAAGCATAAAGTCGTTCTTATCAGATTCAACCACACTCTTCCATACTTCAAACTATAATTAAGGAGCATATCGACCGATTACACTGGCTCATCAGACAACCTTATAAACCGGGTCTAGGGGTTGCCAGCAACAAACACATGGACAAATTCTTATCATTGGGTGTACACAACACTAAAGACTAACTAATCACTGTGCACAAGGCAATGCAAATCCAAAGGTTAGCAAATGTTACAGAGATTCTAGACGGCATAAGTGTAAACGCAAAAATCATATCTAACCGATCAGACCCCCAACCACGAGGAGTGCGCGATGAACTAGTCATCAAAGCACTACCCAGAAATAGGGAACCCGGCTTACACGATTGCAGAAGACAAGCCAGAGCACGCACCCTGCATATAGCGTACCTCAATCATCCTGGCGTAGCCTACACGGAGGCAGCTAATTGTTATTTAAACCCAGGAGCCTTCGGTATCTGCTTATACAAGCTCATAAAACGACGTAGCAAGTGCATCTCTGTGGCCTCGGTCGGGGTTAAGTGCTCCGATGAAGCCAAAGATTCGACCACAGACTCTCGAGGAATCTATCCAAACAGCAAGAGGTGGCTTCGAGATGACTCCAAACCCATTCCTACCCGTAACCGTACACTTAGGCTCACATCCACTCCAATATCATAGACACCATCTGAATACACTGCAGTGGAACTTCCACTCTCGATCATATGCTATGGGGGTGTCCGGAGCATCCTCCTACGGCAGGTCTTGTAAAAAGTCCGTCACAAGAAGTCTTGGATGAAGTGCTGTGCAGCTCGTACCCGCCGTCCAGACGGGAGCTATCGTTAGCAGGTCCCCACCGGCTATCAGCCAACGGCCACTTGGCTCTTCTGCTAAGAAAAACCCAGCAACCCTTTTTTCCGACAATAGTTTTCTCACTTACCAAATAACGAAATCCTTTTGATGTGTACTGCTTTCCTGCTGCTTAGTGAAAAAGCGTATCTTGAGCCTTTCCTTCCAACGTCTCACAATAAGCCGGCGGAATGGGGCATATTTACTAAAATCTTATTTATGTGTATGCATATGAATATTGTCACTATACATACGTCGAAAAGTGTTACTAGCAATCTGCCTTTCGTTGCGAAAGCAACACTACGGCAGTCGCCAGCTATTTCGAGGAGCTGACAAAATGCCATACTGCGCATGCGCGAGCAGTGACGTCACACGGCGCACAGCTGGCGTGCCACCGCCGTCTTTGCGCGGGTGACTCAGAGGTGCCGCCGCCGCGCTCGCCACTTGCGCATGCGCAGTAGCGGCTCATAGCTACCGTGCCCGTGCCGCCACCGCCACGCGTTTTCCATCGCTTCTCTCTCTCTCTCCTCCCTGCTTTCGAAATCCTCCAGGTTTAAACAGAGCTAAACCACTGCCAATTATTTTCCCTCCACTCAAGGCAGGCAGCCGTCCAGATTGCTCTCAGCGCAATGAGTTTGCTGAAAAGTAGCGTTTTTTTTTAATTTTCAGTACCACTCATATTTTTTACAGGACAAAAATGGGTTGAAGGAGAATGGCTCAACCTAACAGCGCTGCATCCCGGCGATGCCGGAACGTACGTGTGCACCGCCAGCAATGGAGCGCTACCTGCACCAGTTAAACGGATCTTTCTACGGGTGAATGGTACGTTATATTTTTTTAGGACATAAATGTTCCACGACGAACATAATATCACTAACCTTGAAAAAAAAACAGCAAGGGTGAAGATGTGTTTAAATCTCCTGTTTGCCCAAAAGAGTGGGCTTGATTTGGATGCAGGCATGCTACTGGCTTCTATCATAAGTGGCTTGGCATTTCTGCTATTTGTTGTCTTAACCTGCTTTCGACCCTCAGGCAGCATGTCATGCTCCGAGGAGACCAGTTGATTGAATCACCGTCAGACAAATGTTTGGCATTGAGGCAATGCTCCTCCACATGCACGTCGAGGGCCTGCCTTTTTTTCTATGATATAATGTTTATGGTCGCTGAGGGAGCGGGCTACCCAACGAAGCACCCGCTTCTTTTACCCGTAAAATCATCGCAGTTTCTAATCGTTGCTCCCATAATTAGTATAAAAGAAGGATATGCACTGCGGGAAATTTTTCTATTCTATTTAGTTGAATATTTGCAGTTCAAAGTTTCCTGCTCAAGCCTGGATTTTCAGTATGACAAAATCGCTTGGAAGTTCGCAATAAGCCAATTCTTTGCTGGCTTTCGGTGAAGTGCCACGTTGGATTGCATATCAGGTTTGATTTCAGTTGACGGCGAGCTTTACGAAGAGGAATCTCCAAAATATTCCATTGGTGGAAAGAGATTTTCATGCTCCTGAGCGTAAGACTTCGGGTTGGCATTTCAAGAATTAAGGTCATCGCAATACAAATTTCCCTTACCTTTCCCCACTGAGTAGGCGAGCTGGACACAAAGAGGTTTGTACTCAGGGCTACGAGGACAGAAAACGAAGGAGTGCACGGCACCTCATTAAGCATTAATACTCGGCATAGAAGTGCCTGCCACGCAGGGAATCTGACGCAGCGTGCAGGGGCGCACTCCTCGTTTACACTGTGCCATTACCGCTTCGGAAATAGATGAAAAATGGTAAGAAAACGATCGTTACTAATTAGGAGGCCTGGATTCTGAGCCTTCCAAGACTGACATCTTGATAAGCGAGATTGGGGCAGTGGCTAAATGAATCCTCTTTTAGGCACCTGTTAGGTCATAATTTACTTGACGCGTCTCAGTACCTGCGACTGCAGAAGCGTTGGTGCCGTCGGTTGGGTGAAGCTTGCTGACATGTGCGAAGAGCCGAAGGAGTGAATGGTCGGGATTAATATCGAGCCCGCAACTAAAATGAAGTCGGTTTCTGTTGGCCTTTTCTCCAAGCGGTGTGAAGATGCCTCAGAATGGAAGGAAATAAGTAGTAGTAGTAGAAGACCTTTACTCGGCCATGATTTACAGGCCGAGCATGTCGACCGCCTGGGCGACCAGAAGTCGCTGTTCTTCCTCCCCTTCAGCGCCAAGCCAGTCGAGCCAGTTGGACATAAATTCATTGCACGAGTACCACATATCAAGGGAATCAAGGATACACTACTAGCCACAGACAGAAATTTGATTGCCAGCACAATGTGGGAATATATTATGAAACTAGATGGATCCAGGGGGGTCGCGGCCATATTGGACAACATTGGCATCTAGTGTTTTTTGTGCCAGATGCTTACGCCAGACTCCAGAGATGCAGATGGTATATAGCATGCATATGGTTACCGGTACGTGTGACTTAATTTGTTCAATCGATTCCTCTTTTTGGCATCATGTTTCTCAATTTTATAAACCTTGCCTCACTGCAAAAGCTTTCGCAGGCTTTATTTATCTAGGTACTCGAGTTTTAGGAGAGCAATGCTCAATTTGGGCGAAAATGACTCCCCTTAACACTTCCTATTGCTTCCGTTGCAGAACCCAGCTCCACTTTCATTACACCGAACAACGGCCCTGTAGGAACATCCGAAAGCCATACCTTTGTGCCACAGGACAGTGGCGCTGTATTGTCTGTAGAACCAGAGTTTCTGGATGTCAAGACCAATATCAAAGTTTCGGTGGGGCAAAAAGCCTCACTGACATGCACTATACAAAACTTGGGTGCACGAAGAGTTCGTATTATTTCATTTTTCTCTAGATTTCTGTACTCGTTGTTCTCAGTTACTCACGGGTAATGTTTTTTAACCATGTGAACTTTATGAATCAATTACATATCACGAATGTGCGGTTTCATCTTGCTCTCAGGTAATTCAGGGAATGTGCGTGGACACCTAGATAGTGTGCGCGATTAATTCTCGTACTGACAAGAGCACTAAGCTCTATACGAACCACAGGAATTGAAGACAGGCAGGTGGCTACTCTGCTGCTTATGAACGACAAATGAATGGACAGAACACATATTTCTAGCTCACGCTGTGTTCCATGTTTATGGACGGTGATACTGGCAGAGATTAGGCAGCAAGATGGCGTTGCTTTGCGCTTGGTATGTGAGAACCGTCCGTCTCTAGGATCACAACGGGCACCATGTAATAGCGATATTAATTCTTATTGGATTGCATTGCATTCTGGCACCTGTTATGTACAAGCAGTTGAGAGGGAAACCTGTCCTGTTTATAGTGCCTCGTGTCCTTATTGTGTATCAGCTGAAAACGTCGTGCTAACTTGAGGGACAATCGATGTGTTACCCTCTCAGTCCTACTCAGACGTTACTGTTTAGCTGCATGCGGAGTTGTAAGAACTCAAAAATTTATTTATTTATTTTATTTATTTACAAAATACTGCGGACACTGAGTCCAAACAGGGTGGGCGAACAAGTCAATCAAGACACAAAAAACGCAACACTTCAAAAAAGAACACAATATAGTAAAAATTGGTTAGAACTCATGGGACAATGGTTCAACTAGCTGATTCTAATCTGTTATTGTAAAAGTGTATTATTGTACAATCTCTGTGATATGGGTAACCTAAGAATTTACATCAGAAATGAGAAATATAGGTTATCTTATATATGTTTCCACAAACTGTCTGCTTGTTTAAAGCGTGAATTACATTTATAGCTCATCACGTTATAGAGAGCACGTTCGTATTTCTGTTTTGCCGCGCATCTTGACCTCATAATCTGTGTAATTGTGCGAGGAACATTGTTTCCATTTAAAATTTTTTCTTACTGAACACAGAGATACGAAACGAAAAAAAGTCTTGCCTCAAAAATGATGAGTAATGATGTACGGTAACTTCACTGCGAGGCTGAAGAATCGGTATTCAATAGAATGCAATCTAATGCGTCTTTCAGGGGATTTCTGAGAGAAAGTTGCGCATGATGAAGTTATACAGGTGGGGCTAGCTCGAGTGGGTGCTCAATGCGCGGGGCGGAGCGGACATTTGGAGCGGACGAGTTTGGTGGAGAAGAGCGCTTTAAAGATATCGTTTTCCGTTGTCTGTCCCATTCATGGGCTAAAATTCGCAGCGATTACTTTTCTGGGCCCTTCGTAATTTGTGGTTCTGCTTGACGAAGCCTGCATAACCACTTTATAGGTCTTGAGCTGTGCTATGAGTGTCAACTAAAAACCTCTAATCTTTTTTGTCCAGGTTGCTTTTAAAACAGTGCCCAGACGTACTTTTTTTATTGCAGTCGCAGCAGCGGATCTAATACATTTACGTTTCCCAGGTGCAGGTAGCTTGGCTAAACGCTGACCAGAAAACTCTGCTTTCTATTAATGCACACCTGATCTCGTGGAACGACAGGATCTCTGTGACGAAGGTCAACGACTCTTATACTCTCAAAATTGACGACGTACGATACGAGGACGCTGGACAGTACCAGTGCCAAATAAACACCGTCCCCATTAAAAGCAAGAATTTTTTGTTGCAAGTGGTCGGTACGTACATCCTCTATACTTTTTCAACGTTCAGGTTTATTAAGGTTTAACGTCCAAAAGCTATTCAGGTTATGAAGGACGCCGTAGTGAAGGACTCCGGGAATTTCGAACTCCTGGAGTTCTTTAACGTGCACTCATATCGCGCAGTAATCGGGACTCCAGAATTTCGCCTCCATCGGAATTCTATCGGGTCAGCAGCCGAGCGACGTAACCACTGAGCGATCGCGACGGGCCACTTTTTCAAGGAAAACGTGGCAGTCGACAGTTGAAACTTTAAACAGATGACCAAAATGGCGTCCGTCATACATTTATCTCGCGCATTGGGAGCGGTCCGAAGACGCCTTTTTGACAGTTTCGATTTGCCTCATATGCAGAGCCGTTCGGACAACAAAATCGAATAAACAGTCCTAAACACATGAATAATTAAAAAAAAAACTTTTAAATTTGAAGAAAACTAGATATTATTTCATCTCTAACATCTTTGTGGTTTTATGTTTTAGAGGTAAACTTCTTACAGGTATGCACCTGTCGTAGGAATAACCTTGAAGCGCCGAGGACAGCTGCGATGAAAATGTATTCCAATAGTCTGGCTTGCAGATCAGTGTCTAGACATGCTTCGCACTTGTTTCATAAAAGGGTGGGGGCTTTTTTCTGCACCTTTTACTTAAGGTGCGCTGCAAGTTCGGGCTGCATGTCACTCTGTGAGCGGAAACGCTCACAGAGTGACAGGCTGTGACAATGCTGTGGCAATGGTTTTTCCACATGAATGTGAAGGTTTCATGTTTTTCTCAATGATATAATCAGCGTAATGCATGAGGCAGTGAGATCCGCTGTGGAATGTGAAGCCTCCGCTACTTTTGTATGATAAAATATAGCAGATTTAAAGCATTGCTCTGTTATTGGAATAAAAAGTAATATATTCCGTGGAAGGATTTTCTACGTTGTTTAGCTGAATGCTAACTATTTGAAAGAGCCGGCTCCGTGCTTAGGTTCATCCCCATAGTATGGAGGAATTGCTTTCGAGTTTGTAATAGGCAAATAGTTTAGTGGTTCTCAGAGAAGTTTTGCTGCGGGCTTGGATACGAGATTTGAGTTCACTACGTGCTGAGCGTTACAAAGGGTACTGTTAAGAATATTAAGATTCTGCAAACACATTCTCAAGCTTCTAGAAGTTCCATTTGTGATTTAGTGCACTAATAGTGTGTCTTTCACGAACAAAAATTATTGTTCAAGTGAGCATTCGCCTCGCCTTTCAACCGCCAAAAAAGGGAAGCAGGTGAAAGATAGACAAGCGCTCATGTCGGATTGCAGAAGCCATACAGATGAGATGACAGCATGAGCAGTTTTTTAAGCCCTTACATATGCAGAAAAATGAAGACACATGGAAAAGTAACCGACTGCGCACATGGGTAGACCTTGCTTTGACGGGGTTATTATAGCCTGGAAACGGACAATTGACGCTGAAAATAATGAAAACAACTATCGTTAAAGTAAGGGTCTTGGTTTCAGAACATTTCAGTAATATGACCTTTATAAGCCAAAATAAGACAGCAAATAAAAAAGTCACTTTCAGACCTCGGCAACAAAATCATTCGCTTGATATTTTTTTTTTCGGATTACACGAGCATATTAAACTGCAGGAGCGCTGGTTCCATTGTAGAGGCGGATAAACCGGAAGATTTTCGCTACACAAACCCACTAAGTTTAGCCAGATTGCTGTCTGAAGCTTAAGCAATATGTGAAGAGATTAAGGTCTGGATGTATGTACGTGACCGATTGCGAGCACAGACCTGTCAATAGGTAGGCAGCTGACGACATCTGAGCAAGGGGTGTGGGGATACCTCCAGATGGAATGAATTAGAGGTTCATTGATAGAGTATCACAAAACAGCAGAATCTAGGGCGCCCTAGTAAAGATAAGAAAAAATTTATTGATCGCGAGATATCAAAAAATATATCGCTGTCAAAGGCGGTAACTGCCAAGTTTGACCATAGTGGCATCTAGTATTTTTACGGGAACAAACTTATGCCATATTCCCGAGACGCAGACATTCTTCGCACTGGCCCTTATTGCATGACACTGTCAGTCGCGTTGTCGATAAAAAATTAATTTCTTGAGAGGTCTCACTCTGTAATAATATTGCTGTTATCGGGGCGTGTCGGTGTTGTGTGTTCCTTCTTGTCATATATTCGTGTGACTCTTTAGTTTCGACACCTGGTGTTTCTGGATACCAAGGTACAAAAGGCAATTGAGGCTTTACTAACGACCTAAAATCGGTTTTCATGTGAATAGTTTTAAATTTCCATATCTATATCTTCCATTGCAGCGCCCAGCTCATCTTTGAATGCACCAAACAACGCCGCCACGGAAGCGTCTCAAAACTATACCCCTCAACCACCGGAAAACAGCGCTGTAGTGAAGTCCCAGGAACCGGAATTTGTGAACGCCACGACTAATATAACCGTTTCGGCGGGGCGGAAAGCCTCATTTACCTGCACCGTTCGAAACTTGGGTGCGCAAAAAGTACGTATTATTTCAAGTGTCCCTGCATCTCTGCACCAGTTCGCTGTCACCCGCGACCGGTGTTTTAGAACCTTGGCATCTTTATGCGGGAATTATGTATCATGAATGTGCCGCATTACTTGGTTTTCAAGTGAATCGAGGAAATTGCATGGACACCTTAGTAGTGTGCGCGGCTGGTTCTCTTTCTGACAAGAGCGCTTAGCCCGAACGAAAAAAAAAATAAAGGCCTTCAGGTTTTCTTTGTGATACCATGTTTTTACTTGTTCACGTTGTATTTCGTGTTAAGTGACAGTGCATTAATTGAAGTTAGTTACCATACGGCATTGTCATTAGCCGGGTGCGTAAGAACTGCAGTCTGCGGGTTCACAGCGGTTCCAAGCCATAGTGATAATGAACCGTAGCGTACTTTATTGCGATTTGCTTCTTTGTTAGTAAAAGCAGTTGTGGAGGGCTTTTGGCGTTTTATACGACGCCGCGGCTACATTGCGTAACAAGTGAAAACTTGTTTCCTGACCTGACGCGAAATGGCAGTATTACCTCCTCAGTCCTTCTGAAACATTCTGGTTTATATACAAGGGTGGTGTAGGAACACGAAAGCCGTAGGATACGGGTGACGTGAGTATTCACAGCGGAAATTACAATTAAAGCTTATATGATAAAAGTTTCCAGACACTTACAGTATGATTTAGGCGTGATTACCGTTTAAAGCTTAGGACGTTATAATGAGCGTGTTTGCATATGCGCCTTGCCGCACAAGTCATCTGTTTAATCAGTGCATATTGTCTATGTTCCCCCTCAACCGTACGGGGAGCAAATGGTTTCTACATGAAATTAGCTTTTTGCTCAAAAAAATTTACGAGCAAAAACTGTTGTTCTCAAGTATAGACTAACTAAACACGATACATTTCACTCCGAGGCTGTGGAATCAGCATTTCATAGATCGCAATGTACTTGCACTTTTGACTACATCGGGGTATAAACCTGCCCATGACGATGTTATGCTGGTGGGCCAGTCCCGTGTGTGTCATGGAATACGCGAATTAGAGCGGACGGTTGTAGCGGACGAGTTTGGAGGAATAGGTATAAATTTGTGGGTGCTTTTTTGCGTCTTTATTCTTTTTCAGTTGTATTTTATGAAGGCCTCATAAATAGTGGTTACACCTTGAGCGCTAACGGTTTTTAATTTCAGTATCGCTGGGCCCTAAAACTTTTTACAATTTTCACGTTGCAGGTGGCTTGGTTCCATGCCGATCGCAATGCTGTGCTTTCTATTGATTCATATGTTTCCCCGAGGAGCGGCAGGAGGATCTCTGTGACAAAGGTCAACGACTCTTACACCCTCATCATTGAAGACGTCCAAAACGAGGATGCCGGCAAATACCTGTGTCATATAAACACGGTTCCCGCTAAAAGCCAGGAATTCTTCTTGCAAGTGGTCGGTGCGTGAGTCCGCTATACTACTTGAAGTCAAAGTGGCAGTCGATAGTACTTTAATTAAACCGATGGCAAAGATGTCATTCTCAATACTTTTATCTCGGCCCTTTAAAGTGCACTGAAGGGGAATTTGAACACGTCTTTTTGCTGCGGGAACTCGATCTACACGTTCCGAGCATTCTTACAAATATCGAATCATTGCCCTGTGCCGCCGATTTCCCTAACTTAATTTGGATTAACAACCGTCTCCCACCTTTTTGTTTAATTCCCCGCAGACGGTGGGAGGAGTGAACCAAGACATGGAGGGCGTTTCAAGCATGCGCATGGTGGCTTCACTTTCGCTTTTATTTTACTTTTTAAGTTAGCGTGGAGAGGCTACACAGCTGCAAATTAGGCCCACGGAAACAATAATACGCGTGGACTCTTTGCTTTCGCCGATCACTACGCATCATTCCGCTGATGGCAGAGCGGCAAGCAGCCACGGGACCGGTTGAAAAGTTGATTTACTCATGCGACCATCTGCGGGGAATTAAAAAGAAAGGCGGTAGCCGGGACGTTTAATCGTTTTTAAATTACGAAAATCGGCAGCGCAGGGCAATAATTCGCAGTTTCTAAGAACACTCGGAAAGTTTAGATCGAGCTCCAGCGGTAAAAATACGAGTTCAGATTGCTCTTCTCTCCACCTTGAACAGCAGTCCGACGACGCAAAAATCCTAAAGACTTGCTTGATATCCCGTGTCGTTCGGGCAACAAAACCGATTAAACCCTCATAAACAGATAAACAAGAAAAGAAAAGCTTTTAAAATTGTAAGAAAACTGCATTTTATTTCATCTATAATATCTCTCAGATTTTATATTTTCGAGGTAGATATTTTACAGGCATGCAGCTGTCATAGCAGTAACCCTGAAGCACTGAGGACAGCTTCGATGAAAATGTATTCCAATAGCATGGCTTGCAGATCAGTGTCTACAAAATTTGAGAACAGACATGCTTCGCACTTGTTTCATAAAACAGTGTGCGCTTTTTTCTGCGCCTTTGCTCTGTGTGCGTTGTATGTTCGGCGTGCATGTCACTCTATGAGCGGAAAGGTTGCGTCTTTCAGCTGGAAAGGATTTTTTGGTGCTGTGAAAATGGTCTTCCACATGAATGTTAAGGGTCCGCGCTTTTTTCAACGAATCATGAGCGTGATGCTTCACGCAGTGAGCTCCCCTGGTGAGAACAAAGCGTCTGCTTCTTTTGTATGAGAAAGCATTGCGACTTCGGACCCTTGCTCTGTAATTAGAATTAATTAATGATGTGCACAGTGGAAAATTTTTCTTGGTTGTTTAACTGAATACGAACGATTTGAAAGAGCCCGCACCCTGCTGAGGTCCATTTGCTTAGTATAAAGGAAATGCTTTGAAGTTTCTAAGAAGCAAATAATCTCCGGGTACTCAGAGAAGTTTTGCTGCTGGCTTGGATGTAAGATTTAAGTCCACTAGGTGCCCAGCTTTTCGAGGGCTACTGTTAAGAACTCTCCGATTCTGCAAAATCATTTCCAAGCTCCTGGAAGTTTCATTTGGGATTTAGTGCATTAACAGCCTTTCTTTCACGAACAGAAATTATTCGGCAAGTCTGAATTAGGCTCACCTTTCAAACGCGAAAAATGTAAGGAGGCAAAAGAGAGACTTGAACTCATGTCGGATTCCAGAAGCCAAACAGATGAGATGACAGCATGAGCAGTTTGTTAAGCCCTTACATTTGCAGAAAAATGCATGACACGTGGAAAAGTAACGCACTGCACGCTCGCGCAGACCTTGTTTTGACAGAGTTATTATAACCTGGCAGTGGACAATAGACACTGTAGATAATGAAAACAACTATCATTTTAATAAGGGTCCTGAATTCATAACATTCCAAGTATATGGCCCTGAAAAGCCAGAATAAGGCAGCAAATAGAAAAGTCACTTTCAGACCTCGTGTTTTCAGACTACACGAGCATATTAAGCTGCAGAAGCGTTGCTTCCATTATAGGCGCCCATTAACCGGAAGATTTCTACTACGCAAATCCACTGAGTCTAGCCAGATTGCTGTCTGAAGCTGAAGCAATATTTGAAGGGATTAAGGTGTGGATGTACGAGGGCGATTATCAGCACAGATTATCAATATGTAGGCAGCTGACGGCATCTGATTTAGGGGTGAGGGGATACCTTTGGATGAAGTGAATTAGAGAGTCATTGCTTGAGTATCACAAAACAGCCAAATGCAGGGTGCACTAGCAGCGATAAATAAAAACTTACTGATGGCGTGGTATGGAAATATATCGCCATTAAAGGCAGTAACTGCCAAATTTAACCATAGTGGAATCTAGTATTTTTACGAGAACAAGCTTACGCCACATTCCCGAGACGCACAGATTCTTCTCACTGGCCCTTATTGCATGACACTGTCGGTCGCGTTGTCGATAAAGAATTAATTTCTTGAGAAGTTTGGCTTTATAATAATATGTTGCGGTTATCAGAGCGTGTGGCTGTTGTTTGCTCCTTCCTTTCAAATATTCTTCTGGCTTATGGGGTTTAACGTCCCAAAGCGACTCAGGCTATGAGAGACGCCGTAGTGCAGGGCTCCGGAAATTTTGATTACTTGGAGTTCTGTAACGTGCACTGACATCGCACAGTACACATGTTGTGAACTTGTTGAACATGTCTGTTGAATTGTAGATTTTTTGGCAAACAATAAATTCTCTTGAAATGGGCCTCTAGAATTTCGCCTCCATTGAAATTCGACAGCCGCAGCCGGGACAAAGCCCGCGTCTTTCGGGTCAGCAGCCGAGCACCTTAACCACTGAGCCACCGCGGCGGCTGTCATATATTCGTGTTCACTCTTTTATATATTCGAGTTCAATCCTTAGGTTCTACACCTCGTGTTTCTGGATACCATGATACAAAAGCCAATCCAGGCTGTACTGAAGACCTAAAATCGGCTTTCATGTGAATAATTTTAAACATCGATATCTATATGTTCCAATGCAGCGCCCAGCTCCACTTTCACTGCACAGAACAACGCCGCCGCAGAAGCGTCTCAAAACTATACCCCTCATCCCCTGGAAAACAGCGCTGCAGTGAAGTCCCAGGAACCCGAATTTGTGGACACCACGACTGATATAACAGTTTCGGCCGGGCGGAAAGCGTCACTGACCTGCACCATTCGAAACTTGGGTGCGCGAGGAGTAGGTATTATTTCAAGTTTCACTGCATATTTGCACTAATTGTACGCTGTTACCCACGAGCGGTGTTTTGGAACGTTCCCATCCTTATGCGAGAATTGTGTAGCATGAATGTGTCGTATTGCTTTGTTCTCAAGTGAATCGAAGGAATTACATGGACACCTTAGTAGTGTGCACGGCTAGTTCTCCTTCTGACAAGAGCGCTTCGCTGTATGCGAAAAGCAGGAATTTAAGACTGACAGGTGGTCACTGTGCGGTATGCGCAGGACGAATGAATAAGAATTTCTATTTTACCATGCCTCATAAACAGTTATTAGGCCTTGAGCACTAACAACATTTTAATTCAGTATCGCTGGGCCCTAAAACTTTTACGATTACCCCTTTGCAGGTGGCTTGGATTCATGCTGATCGAGGTGCTGTGCTTTCTATTCATTCAACTGTGATCACGTTGAACGGCAGGATCTCTGTGACGAAGGTCGACGACTCTTACACCCTTAATATTGACGACGTCCAATACGAGGATGCCGGCCACTACAAGTGTCAAATAAATACGGTTCCCCGTAGAAGCCAGGAATTCTTCTTGAAAGTGGTCGGTGCGTAAGTCATCTATGCTTTTTTGAAGGCTTAGTGGCAGTCGATAATAAAACTAGACTGACCATAAAAATGGTGGTCGCAATCTCGGGGTAAGAAGGGCAGTTTGACGGCGCAAAAAGTACAAAGCCTCGGTTTGCCTTATACGCAGTGCCGTTCGGTCAGCAAAATTGATCGAAGTACTCCTAAAGACAGGAACAACTGAAAAACCTCAAATGTTTTATTTCAGGGAAAACTATAATTTGATTTTAACTAATATATCTATGAGGTTTAGAACTTTAAAGTTAAACTTTTTACAGGTATGCACTTGCAAAAATTTTTTACACAAGAAATGTTTGATCGCACTGATTTCCAAAGTAACGAGCGTACAGATTTTAAAAGCATTCGTCAAAGATTTATTGCTACTCCGTTAAATACGTATTATCTATTACAAATGTTTAGGGGAATCCCCCAAGGTGGAGTAGATTTGTAATAAGGGAGTAATTACTCATTGGCATCCACCCAAGCGCAGCCATACGGCTACAAAGGAAAGCTATACAGCTTTCTCAGAAACTTCGTAGTTAAAGAAAAATTCGTCCTGGTCCGGGGTTCGAACCCGGAACCACCGCCACACCGGAGCAGTCGCTCTACCAATTGAGCTAACCGGGACGGCAAGCTTATGGTAGGGCGAGAGCGAATTGATCAGTAACTCGAAGTGGGACGAGTGTTGGTCAAATGTTTAGGGGAATCCCCCAAGGTGGAGTAGATTTGTAATAAGGGAGTAATTACTCATTGGCATCCACCCAAGCGCAGCCATACGGCTACAAAGGAAAGCTATACAGCTTTCTCAGAAACTTCGTAGTTAAAGAAAAATTCGTCCTGGTCCGGGGTTCGAACCCGGAACCACCGCCACACCGGAGCAGTCGCTCTACCAATTGAGCTAACCGGGACGGCAAGCTTATGGTAGGGCGAGAGCGAATTGATCAGTAACTCGAAGTGGGAAGAGTGTTGGTCAGAAGCTATACACTTCTGAGAAAGCTGTATAGCTTTCCTTTGTAGCCGTATGGCTGCGCTTGGGTGGATGCCAATGAGTAATTACTCCCTTATTATCTATTACAACCGTAGACACACTCCTATACTGAGATCGCAGGGGCGACGTCCAAAGCTTTCGGGAGCTATAGCTAAATATTTTGAGAAGATTCCTTTAGAGGAGAGACGCTTTACTAGAAATGGAATGCACAGCTTTATCGGAGAAATGTTTATTCCATAAATTTGATGTTCCCTTGGTTGCACAGGCCCTCCCGTTCTTCTGGATTCGCTAAGTTCAAGAAACACAACAGTTGATGCCGGAGAAGATGTTTCCTTGAGGTGCGTTGCAAGAGGCACACCTCAGCCAAATATTAAATGGCACAGGGAAGACAGCAAAGAAATCGTGCTACTGAATGGTGTCCGTAAGTTTTCTCAGTGTTTGTTACTGTTCCTGTCTACGTGGCTGAATCTGAGAATTTTCAGAGCTCGAGCGTTTCTTTTTTTTTGGCACCGATTAACTCTGAGATATACTCAATATTCTCGGATAAGTAGAACAGCTAAACTCGAGAATGCTAATACGCATAATCATCACAACTACATTCACTGCTGGTCCAAAGCTCTCGAATTGAGTTAACTTTAACCAGCGCCAGCTGCGGCCAACTTATCCCGAAAAAGTTCCTAATTGCAGCCGCTAAACGACTTTCCCCGTTGCCTACTGCACCTGCCTTCACTTCGAATTAATCAATTCCCCTTAAAAAAACCACCCATTAGCAAAGCGTAGTGTGCAGTCTAGAAAAATTAAGGGTTGCATTATTTTTGCGTTCCACTATTCCATGGCCGAATTTTTCCTGATCAAGAGACTCACAAAACTGAATGTGCAATGCTGCTTTGTTCTCGAAATAAAGCCACAAAACACCAGAAACATATACAATCAAAAATAAATATTTAATGTTTGGCGGGGAGGTTTCTATTCCCATGGTGTCGAACTGCCACCTGGGTATTATAGCGTCTGTGATACATGCCAAAGGCAACTTCATGATCGTCCTGTGATTTGTTTTACAGCATTCACCAGCATGAAAAATATACATACAGAATCGTGTGGTAAAGCGAAGCCGGTTGCAAACAAATGTGCACTTTTTCGACTCTCGTGTTGTCAAGCCAATTGCGCTGCTTCCCTTGCGCTCGTGTTCTGCTGTCTAACAATTGGCCGATTGTACGTACAGTCTTTGTCAAAAGTATAGAGCCCAGGGGGTTCACTTCCAAGCTTTTTATTTGGACTCCAGGAGCATTCATGGAAGTCCTACCTATTGCAGGAGGCAGTACCAGAACTATTCTCATGTCCAGGAAATTTGGAGCGCTAGAGATCTATTAAGAACGACACAGTGTGGCTCAAAAGAAAACCCCCTGGGCTCCAAACTTTTGACAAAGGCTGTACGTGCGTAGTAGTACTGCGAAGTATATTATTCTGGAAGTACACAGCGGAAAAGAGCTTGCGCTTAAAGCCTTTATGCAACAGTATTCGTTCAAGAAGATGCCATGCATCTATTATTCAGATCAGACAGCTTATTTTCAACTTCGCCGTAAAAGGCTACACCAGCGTTACCGGCTCCGGTATGTTACAACGCTGATATATCTATATATATTTTTAAATCCACGGTCTCTGGCATTTCTATGCCGACAATATTTAGCGGACGTTGCATGCCATCCTTTTATTTATGAACTAAAATGATACGTTCAGCATTTTCCTTCGCACACAACAAAATTCTTCCCAGCTCACTTCGTGCTACCTAACTTTGTCATTTTTTTCTGCAGCACAAAAGCAGGTAGAGGGCGAATGGCTGAATTTAACAAGAGTAAATCGCAATGATTCCGGGACCTATGTGTGCAGCGCCAGCAATACGGTGTCACCTGCTGCAACAAAGTGGATCGTTTTGGAGGTCAATTGTAAGCACATTTCTTTTACTTCTGTATGAGATTTTATGACACGAAACATGCTAAAATAACAAACGCGAGATGAATGTACGTCTATTAGCGTCTATGAAAGTCTATTAATGGTGCCCAGAAGAGAAGCGCAGAGCCCTTATTGGTAGCTAAATCAAGCATGTTCAAAGCAAGTGGCGTGTGTGCCCAGTAACGCAAGTTTTACTTGATATAATCGAATGTGAACCAAATGTACTATCCGAAATATGTGCGCAATGTAAGCATCACGCTGCTGTAAGTATTTCCGCGAAGCTTTGTTGTGATTTTTTTACGCATTTTGTTTTGTGTTTTCGCCGACAGGTCGCCTCATCACTTTTTTTGTTACGTGAGGCGCTACTTCATTGCTCTGGAATGTTCACACTTCTGTGGGCAGCTTCTGCGATATGCAGAGCAATTATCAGAGTGTATGCGCCTTATTTGGTGTGTATCTTGTCATTTTCAATGCAGCAGAGTGAAAAACTATGACTGCGTTTGTCATCGTCAACTTGTTTCTGTTTCTAGACACAAACTTTCATAATAAACAGTTCGAGCTCAGCGACAGCCTATTTGTCGGTAGTCAGCTTCTGCGCTCGCATGAAGGCCAGGTGATTAAAAGAATACATTATCAGAGCACGTTTTAGATGTATTTTACATTAATTATTCAAGGAATTCCGAATGCCTCTCGGACGTGATGTGCGCGTTTCTGCTGCAGTTATAATAAATTCTAAGGGACGGCTCCCTAGCCACCATGGAGTGAGCGCACACCTCGACACTACGGAGAACGAATTTATTAACGGCAGATTTGAAGGGGCAGTAGTATGATACTCAGTAATGTACATTTACAGCGCAGCTGCTGTAAACTCACAGACTGATTGCGATACTTGCGTATTGTATTATTAAACGCGTCGGGAAGATTTACCTGCATAAGCTACTGAACCAGAAGCTCAACGCCGATTTCGACAATGAGTAGCTGTGATAGCCGCTTCAGTACTTCAATTTTCAGAAAACAACAAAGAGGGTAACTATTTTCGTTAAAATACAGCAATTACCCATGAAAGACGCAATTAAATAATGTTTTACCAAGTACCATACTAGTGCTCTGAAGTATTTACAGTGAAACCCGCTATAAGGAGCCCAAACTCGCAGAGCTTCGTAGGTGAGCAACTCGAGCAGGAGCGCGCGCTCAGCGCGTGACTACTCAGTGCTTGCCACTGGCTGAACTAGAGCTGTTTAGCGCTTAGTTGGCGTGCTACATAAGGGATGGCGCCACTTTGATAGAGGAAGAATATTAAGGCTAGCGGAGAGGATGAGCTGAAAGCAGCCGCCGTATTGTTCACATGTCCAACATTCTCGCACAAAAGTTTTGAAAATTGGAAGAGTGTAAGACAGTGCTATGGAAATATTGAAGGTAATGACCTATTCTTCTGTTATGTATCAAAATATTTCTTTTAATGTATATCCATCTATCGCATCTAGCAGTTACAACTGCCACAGAAATCCAAGCGGGTACGTCTTTGACGATAACAAAAACGTTAATTGAAAAAAAAAACATACAAGACTGCCATCGGGCGATCTGCGGTTATATTGACTGGTGTAGCGGAATCTTAAATTAAATGAAAAAAAATTTTTCATCAATAGTTTCCCGCTCAAAAATGTTTTTGTGCAGAATAATTCGGGTATGCGCACGGAAAGAAGAACCAGCGTCGGCACAGGCAAAATCCCACCGTGCGTACCGCACAATGGACGAGACTCGAGCGCAACCGCAGCTGGTTGCAGGCAACAGAACTACGCTACGTGTGAACGTCGCCAGTGGCAGCAGGGGTCCTTTTAAAAAGGCATTGGCGGTTCCCGGTCCACTCACGGTCGTGATACCTGTCCACAGCCCCCGCCCCTGGCAGGAGCACCAAGTTTTTGCAGGTCGAGGCACATTGCTTAGCGCGTAACGCAACAGAGATTTACCACTTTACATCTTTTTTAAGGCGAACGCCTTTAATGGCTAATACTGTCGTCCGTTACCAGAGGGTGCCACACCTTTGGCAGCATTTAACAATTTAACTCGTGTTAACTCGAGAACTGAAAAAGATAGATGAAAACGAACGGTTGTTTCAGATAGAGCAGGGAAAAATAAACCCGGAAGCCAAGTTTGATGACTGAATATAATTAGTTATTTATATAGACAAAAATGTCGAAATTACGTCGAAATATCGCGGACGTCGATATAGCCACGGGAACAGTGTGACGTCACATCCACCGGAAGTCGTCACGGCATAGTGTTCTCGGCTTTCGCTTCTGGGCACTTTAGTCGTCAAAGTGTCCTCGCAATTTTTCTTTGCTCTGTCAATACTAGGTCAGGAACAGCAGACCACTTAATTTTTTAAACAGCAGCTACCATAAAATTAGTGCGGGCAATTCTCCATGTTCTCGCTAATTGTCACCCTCTTCTCGCAGATGTGCCAGAAATTTCTTCGCCTGTGAAGCAAGTGCAAGAGGTAACGGAGCGCTCAAGAGGCGTCAAGCTAGTCTGTGTCGCGCGTGGTCACCCAGCACCTCTGGTTTACTGGGTCGAAGATGACGGCGACTTGATTACAACGAGCAGCGATCACCGAAGTGTCAGCGAAGAATACAAAAAAGGAGATGAAGTGCGAACGATCTTGACGTTTCCTGTTATCAGGAGAGAACATTTCGGGGATTATCGGTGCGTTGCTAAAAACTCCCGCGGTGCAGCCGTCTATGTCTTCAGAATCGAAGAAATCCCGAATAAGACCGGTAAGAACCTAAAGGACAATATTTTTGGCACTATGTGTGAAACACGGTAATCTGTATTCTTTTCGTTTTCAGTAGCTTCATTTTTTTGTACATTTTAGCTCTTACTGATATAGTTCCTCATGTATTTCTCAGGAGTTTTATAGAGTTTTTATGGGTTGTGCAGTATGCTCAGTATTTGAGAGAAGTACCTAAAATATGAGAAGAAAAAATTAGAGAAAGGTGTGCTTTCATTCTCATTTGTAAATTACAGACGCAGATAAAAGATCAGTTATAAAGTTTCTCTCCTGGATTAGTAATATTTATTGGCTTTACCAAAGGAAGTTTATTACACATGCCTTTATGAAGCATGAAACGGAAGTCATGAATTACGTAGCGTATTCACCTGTATAAAAAACTGAAAGGAAAGGATAATATGCTTTGCGACACCAAATGAGCCTAACTCTTTCCTCGTCTACAGAGTCTGCAGGTGTTTATATTGTCTTTCGCGTCTGAGAGAGAGATTGCGGGGAAGATTCATCTACATTAAACTTTGCATTTGACACTTTTCTTGAATGAACGAAGCCAGTTAACTGTTTCGATGTACTATGTCGCATAAGAACGAAGTTTGGGATGTGTTGCACACGAGGAACAATGTCGGTCTGCACCCCGGTAATGCTTCTTGCTCGGCCTATAAGAAAGGCTCCTAGGCCACGGCAACGACAGCTAAATGACAGCGCAATGCTATGACATTTCTACCCTTGATACAGTGCAGTAAAATCATAAGTGGTGAGATGAATGCCCTCCTTTAGTGTGACTCCTTAGGCCCGCTACTAATGGATGGTGTGATGGTTTCCTCAGGCCTGCTGACTTATTTGCACTGCGCCTGCACACATTTAACGCAGAGGGGGACTACATCGACGCTTTAAGAATACTACGCAGCAGAATAGTGTTGGGTATAGAACTCTGGGTATTCATCAAAACCATATGGCCGATAGTTGGAAACTATTTCGCCGGCTGTAACGTTGGAAATGCACATCCAGTAATGAATACAGTTTCAGCAATTAGAACTTTGTGGATTCACCCCAAACTGTTACCACGAATAGCACGAGAGCAATAGTTAGCTTCCCCTTCGTTTCTCTACTGTTGGCACCGTTATGTACGGGCGGATGTCGACAAAGCTAGCGCTAGAGTAGCAGAACGTAGCACAGCGTATCCTCTTAAGACCCTGTCAAACGGGGCTGGGATCTTTTGAGCGACCGAAACATGTGGAATATTCTTGCAAAAAAATTGTGAAATCTGGAAAGCTCTAAGGCACTAGTACAAAAATATTAAATGCAATGGTCCATTCTTGTAACGTGTAGCAAAATATTTCTTTTGTAGCGTTTCCATCGCTCTCAACAAACATTTAAGGCTGCTATTGAAAACCAATGGAGGACGCTTTTGAGGAGAGCAAAAATTTAATAGCAAAAACATTCAAGCCTACCGACGAGAGATCTGTGTATATATTGTTTCTTATACTGCATTCTTTCAATTCTTGAAAAAATTGTGCTCATAAACTCTTTATTCAAAAATGGTTTTGTCCATATTGTTCGGCATGCTCAAACGAAGCCATTCCATTAAGCATGCAATTAATTCTCAAATACTCAGGTTCTTATTTTTATAGAGCAGACTCTTCCTTTAGCTACTCGCGTGAGGTTTTCAGTACACGGCAAAACGCACAGAAGGGGGTTAATACATCAAAGCGGAAAACGGAAGACACTGAGTTGGAGAGCCTACCTTCTCTATTGTTTGCAGGCACAGCAACCCCAACGGTTTCACCTAATGTCGACGATATTGTTCCCGCAAACGATTTCCACCCCAATGGAGTTGCGCAAAATGTCACAGCGACAGTAGGGGGTAAAGTTCATTTAAAATGTCAGCTGAACGACTTGGGTCGATACAAGGTGAGTCGATGTTTCTTGCATTACTTAACACTTTCGATCTGAGAAGTCGCTCCGCGTTATAAGCTCTCCGGTAAGGCTTAGAAGAGGTGGAATACTGAGCAAACCTCAGGAGTGCTTAAGTAAACGCTCCTTAAAGTTAAAGTTTGCTCAATTGAAATAAGCTCGTTAGCACTCAATTTCGAGCATCATAATAAATTTCAAGCACTCTTGTTGCTCCGAAGAGCATTTCTTTGGAACTGGTTAAAACCCACACGTGTAGTCTGTACTTGGGAGTATTTACGAAGAGAAAAAATTTTGTGCGGCACTTTTGTATGCCCTTTGTCAGCATCGTAAACTGCGTGACTACGGTAATGCTTTTGTGGCCGTAACTGTTCTTGGTTATAATTATCGCTGGGCAGCAAACACTTCGCACTATTCCATTACACACAATGTTTGCTGCTGCTTTTAAACTTGCTTCTTGTTGCATTTCTTTCGATACATGCGCCTGAAGCTGAAGGCGAGGCTAATGCGATAGTGAATAAGTTGAGCTATCGATCAAGCAATACGGTAGCTGGGCATCCGTGTTAAAACATGGTGTTTTCTATGAAATGCCACTGTGCACATCGGTGTTAAAACAGAATTGTAGAAGCGTGCCTTGCTTAACAAGATGCGTTTCTTTTAAAGGCACCCTTTCTAAGGATTCGATTGGTTTCTTTAAGGAGAAGTAAGCGCGGCCCCACCTTCGTGTTGTAAATGACTTCATAAAATGACCGGGATACTACTACTGGGACGCTTCGCGCTATTTTCAGTTCTCCGTGTTGGCACGTTGTTTCACGCAAGAAACACTACAAGTGCTAAGAGCCTTTTGTAACATTGACTTTTCTGTATTCTAAAGTTTAAGCTGTATTTGTTTGCACGTTCAAGTCTCAAGAGATTGTATAGTTTTCAACGAGTAACCTCATCGTGAGAAGTCTAAATAGCTTCCCCCACAAAACCTTAACAATTTGTTAATCACGATTTCTAAAAGTGCCTTTTCGAATGCATTTCTGCATCTGGTTATAATGCCTTTTCACTGCATAAGAATTCAATTGACTAGGTTATTAGGAGATTAAAGAAAATAAGTAATGTACAGTAAGTCTGTTACGGACAAGTAAATCACTGACACACCCATTGAACGCTCTTGATCGTTCAGTGCCGCCGTTTGTAATATCAACATGTACATGAAAGAGAGCTGTCTCTTCTTCGTCATAAGCGTGGTGTTCTTCATCGTAATTGAAAGCTTTTCCGTTTACTTACTACCTCGGCATAGGGTTGCTGGATACGTTGGCTTGAGTGATGAAAGCGACGTGAATTGATGAATTGGGCGCTATCGTAAACATACCGCATCGGAAGTCGTGGAGGTAGTGTGAGTCCTACGACATTTCGACATTTGTAATTGAATGCAGCAGGCGCACTTGAAGGTTAACCGTGGTACCAGACGAAAATTACACTGGAGTCCTAACAGCTGCCATGCTTGCAGTGGATGCTTTTCGTGTGACTAACTTTGCCTTTCAATGTTCATTGTGAAGAGAAGGAAGGCGGCTGGGTTTCCTGACAACACAAAATGGACGAGAGAGGGGCAGTCCCAGGGTGCTCGCCACCGTTTAGACAAATACTTACCTTCATCTGGACAATGCTTTCAGCATAAGGGAATTCTAGAATAGGGGTACCTATCGATTGGGGGAATAGCATAGCGCCAGTGCGCATATGCAGAACAATAACGTCCTCGGGTCCGGCGCCCCCCTTCCCCCCTCCCCTAACCACCTACTTCTCTCTCCTTCTAATCGATAGGGTCGATCCTTCCCATTGGCGGGGTTCAAAAATGTCCTTCAGTCTAAGGAGGAACCCTGGTTCGGAAGAGGAGGGTGTGATGTGAGAAGAGCGTTACGTTGGCCGTCTTGAAGTTGAAAGTCTTGCATAGGCAGCATGGCTGCTCAATAGAATTAACCAGTCGACCTGCAACGCTCTGATAAAGAAATACTCCAGCTGAGGTGAAAGGAAGCGGAAGCGGGGGGTAGGGGGGAGAGATAGTGAACTCGGGCTTGAACGGCTGTGTGTCCGCATATGGGGCGCTGCTACAAGTGCCATGGTATGACTGGTTGGGTTAACCTAAAAAAAAAATGGGATACAAGAATTGAGAAGCGCAGCAAAACGAAATACCGGGAAGCTAAAAACGAGAAAAAATTTTGGATGCCTTCTTAACCACGTTATTAACGAAGAAAATACTATAGCATTTAGATTGCCTGACATATTGCCTACAATGCGTGTCTAATGTTCTCCTTGCGATCTGCGCCAAGAACATCGGTTGGAATCGGTTCCACTGCCATTAGATAGTATGCATGAGTCAGCAACTTCTATAATGTTCCAGCACCTTCCATTGCAATATCATGTGGAATCATACGAATCCATCCAACTAATCCACTTTATTCCACTGGCTAATCTCCACCACTTGAAAAACTGGTTTTTGAGGAACGGAAGTGGGACAGGATATGTCTCATCTCGGTGGGTACCCGAACAGCGCCGTAAGAGAAGGGAGGAAGGTGGGAGTGAAAGAAGGAAGAGAAAAAGAGGCGCCGTAGTTTAGTCCTCCGGAATATTTTCGACCACCTGGGTATCTTTAACGTGCACTTATATCACACAGCACTCGGTCGCCTTTTCCATTAATTGACCTTAATAGATACCCTGGTGTGGGCCTACTGCAACAGTTTTGTGGAGTTTTTTGGGATTGCTGCTGCCGGGTCACATTCAAGCTTTTTGGGTCCAAAGATTTTCACAGTTGCCGATGCACTATGGTTTATTCCCTGGTGGTCACATGATGTCAAAGACGTCACATCTCAATCGCATTCAAATGTCTCGGGGAGTCATCATACCATTACCGGCGAAGTGGTGTAAGGTTGTGCGATGCGCCACTGCACCGGCTGTTGACTGTTTCAAGCTAGGCTACTGGCGGAGTTTGAGAGAACAAGGTTGCGCTTCCCGAGCGCCCATAAGGCTCCTGGGCCGCGCTACGGTCCGGCGGCATTTGCATAAAATTTATTTGAATTATTACATTGCCGTGGGTGCAAGTAGCTTACAACTCGGTGGGCAGGTTGCCACGTGCCATGATGGCTAGGTTGTGAAGGTGTTGTAAAATCACGTGACCTATTTCGGCAAATCATTAAATTAACACCCACTTGCCATGGCAGGCAGCTGACTCACAATCCGGTGGGCAGGTTTTGATGATGTCACAAGGCCACGTTACTTATCTCGACCAATCCGGGGTTTCATGAAAGAGAAGCCGGAAGTTTTTTGCGGGAGGACAACCTAAATACTATCGTAATAATAAAGAAAGGTGGCGGGTTCGGAGAGAAAGTGAAAGTGAAAATGAAAAGGAAAAGGAAGGAAAGCCAAGGTTTTCTGTGAGACAATAGCTGGAGTTGCATAGCATATGATTAAAGTAGAACGATAAAGAAGGAAAAACAATAAACGAATTGGAACTGTCGCTTTGTAACAGAACTGTCGCTTTGTAAATGCTTGTACGCCTTGCGTCAAGGTCGAGAGCATGGGCTTATTGTCGGTGGGAGTTTCGTATTTAGCCTAGCGTCTGCTAGGATATCTCTCGCATTGGTTTTGCGTCTGTATGTCACTCTACGTGCGTTGAGAAATGCTTTCTTGAGGCGGTCGCTGGTAGTGAAAATATGGTGGCATTTCTGCACAATATCCCTTATGTTAGATGGGTGTTCGAGTATTTCATTATAAGTGCAGGTGGCTGCTCACTATTAACTTTTGGCACTCTTTTAAGTCGATCACCTCGCTTTAGGCTGGTTGCTCATTGGGAATATTGATATAAGGAGTTCTGACGGTGGTTCCTGTAAGTGAGGATGTTTTCTGTTTAATTAGTGCATATATTCCACACAGTCGTCGGTGTCGTTACATATACTTCTGAGGCGCGTTGCGTGTCCACCAAAGATGTCTCTCCTACAGTGTCTTGGATGATGGGGAGTGAAATCGAAGTATTGCTGTCGATCTGTAGGCTTCCTCCGCAGCGTGGATCTAAGTTTTCTCACACAACTCCATGAAGTGTGAAACAGCGTACACTTACCGCCGCCCCCAGAACAGGTGGAGAGGTATCAGAAAGGGATGATCGAGGCTCTGCAAGTAGATTTTTATGAAGGTGCATGCCAATATTCGCCATGAGAACGTGGCTTCCTCTGTGGCCAGTTTAATAACCAGGGTGGTCTCTCTCTTGGCGTTCTCACTCCTTTCCCCCTTCCCTCACTATTTCTCCCCACTGAGCTATTTTTACTTTTTCTTTCTCTTTATTCGCTTCTCGGTAGTCCTTTCCGCCGCGAGAGTATCCCAGCTTTTCCAGGTCAACCCAACCGGTCATACGTTGTCTTCTGTCGCAGCCACCAATGTGTTGACACTCAGCCAACGTTCGCAGTCTCTCCACCCTCCTTACCCCTGGGATTCCTATCTTCTGAGCTGGCTTCATTCTCTACCTCTGTTTTGTAGGTGAACCGTTTAATCTCCTATAGTGGGCATTCTACCTGGACAATGATGAGCGCTTCCCCAGACGAAGAAAAGTCCGCGTGTCGAAACGTTGGCGAGCACCTTAAGGCTCGCCCCTGACTTGTTCACTTCTTGTTGCATGCCTTTTGAAACCGTTCTACAAGAAGCTTCTCTTAATCCAACCTATCGTTTTCAGTTTGAACAATAATCAACTTGGGGAATATCATGTAATAAACTTCCTTAGGCGTTGTGTTGTTCGGGAACGTGATTTTCTTTTTTATTTTCACCGTTTATTTCTAGGTTGCTTGGATTCGCATCGACGACTCAACGGTGCTTTCAATTGGGTCGTCTGTGATCTTAAACGACAGCCGCTTCTCTGTGAAAATTGATGGGCGAGGCTATTACGCACTCCATATTGAGAAAACTGGCTACGAAGACAGCGGCCTTTACGCGTGCCAAATCAACACAAACCCAGTGAAAACAGAATACATGTCCCTTGAAGTGACTGGTATGTATGGTGTGCTGACGCTAAGAGCGCACTTGTTGCTCTGCGTTTACGCCTTTTTATCGTCAACTAAAGTTTTGACAATAAGTCGTTTATGAGGACAGTCATTTTTACTCACAATGCTCTGACGCATTGTGAGTAAAAAGAATTTTGTGCAGTAAGGCTGATAACATACCTTTTACCATAAGCATGATGAAAATGTTATTAAAAAAAGGGTGGATCTGTAAAATGTCAGCTAGACTGCCAGATTTGAGTGGTGGCACGGAGGCATTGGCCAGGAGGTGCTCTTACCAGTTGCAGTCCCGACAATTTCATGTTTTAGGGAGGTGCGGGGTTCGACCCCCAGTGCCGCCGGGTACCCACCAGTGATACAATGGGTACAAGCTTTCCCCTGCGTAGTGCTCGGTTTCTTTAGAGTGCAATGATTCGGAAATGGGTCTTTGATCCCACCTTGAGTAGAAGAAAATGACCTTGTGCCAAGGGGCTGCTGGCCCCAGATGCCGTTGCGCCAGGAAATTTCATCATCGTTACCATAACACATGTTTTAGGAACTGACTATGTGGATGGAGCGAGGAGCAACAGACGGTTTCTTAACTTTACACTCCGGAGTTCACGCTAGGGATCTTAACTCCTGCGACACAGCTCGGCTAGATTTACAAATGTTAAGTTCACTACGCGAGACAAATGTGACCTAGACTCTATTATACTGTATAACACAATCTGGCGGGCTAGTTGGTGGGAATCTATACGATTTCAGCAGCGCGAACACAGTTAGGAAAAAACAGGCAGAAAGGGGGACAGGACAGAGCGCTGATAATAAATACTGTGTATTTATTACCACTCTCATCCAGGAAGAAGCGTGAATACTGCCCCTCTAGCAGCGCACGTGTTATATGAAAATATTAATCGCGCACGGTATATGCTCTTTCAGAGCAACGTTATAAGGAACTGAAAAGAGAAATTTCTAAGTACAAATGGGTATCGTCTAAAATCTATAACGGTAGTTGCTATAATAGCTAGCAAAATCTTTTTCACAACAAAAGCAACTCCTCAGTCTGCTCTGTTGCCGTCCCACCCATGAACTGGCGGGTGTATATACCGGGTGTTTCAGCGAACGCATTAAAAAAAATTTCAAAAATAGGCTTTTTGAAGTAAAAGTATGGCTTTTGCGGCATAGTATTACAAGTGTTGGCGGACACCAGAAAAACCGGTGAATCGTCTCAAGTGGTAAGCTGGTCAACTAATTTTTATTTATGATTGTTGAACTAACGGAGTTAGGGGTCTAGTTGCAATTAAAAACTTTCAGCCGGTCTTTAGAAATAGTCATATCAGTTTTCAGAATTTAGAAAACGCGATCATCCTTGGAGTTGTGGCTCGACAAAATTTGGCTCTTTCGACTAGTTTCGTGTACTGGAGAGGTTGCTCTGCCTGCATGCTTTCGAAAGCGCAGTGTTTTCACATAATGCAGGCAAATTTTGTCGAGCCAAAGCGGCGAGAGTAATCGCGCTTTTGCAATTCTAAAAATGGCTGAGGCTTAGCCAAGGTTAAGCCTAGTCAGATGCGAAGCATATTGATGGCTAGGCTTGGTAATACATGGCTTTCCTTAGTTGAATAATTGGTCATTTTAATACAACCACTAGAAGCCTTCGTCGTGGGGGAAGACAACGGCATGGCTACAGCGGAACGCCGACTAACCCCGAGACGCGCGTTGGGTGAGCGCCTGGATTGCCACGGAAGCCGCGTCCGCCTGCCCGGTGGAGCGAGCGTTTCAGCTACACCGAGTGTGAACGCGCGTTCGAAATGCGCGGGAGTGTGACGTCACCATACCACGTGATGCACACGGCGTGCAACCACAGCGACGGCACAAGTTGGAGCCCCGTCTCTCATCTGTCGTGACGTCATTGTGTCACGTGGTGTGACGTCACCATACGACGTGGTCTGCACGGCGTGCAACCGCAGCGACGGCACAAGTTGGAGCCCCGTCTCTCATCTGTCGTGACGTCACTGTGTCACGTGGTGTGACGTCACCATACCACGTGGTCTGCACGGCGTGCAACCGCAGCGACGGCACAAGTTGGAGCCCCGTCTTTCATCTGTCGTGACTTCATTGTGTCACGTGGTGTGACGTCACCATACCACGTGGTCTGCACGGCGTGCAACCGCAGCGACGGCACGAGTTGGAGCCCCGTCTCTCATCTGTCGTGACGTCATTGTGTCACGTGGTGTGCACGGCGTGTAACCGTCACGAAGGGCTTGGGTTACCTATTGTAATATGCTTCGCATAAATCTTTTACGGCTATTAATCATGACCGGCTACAAACCTCTTAATTGTAACCCGTTGCCTAACCGTGATAGTTAGATAGTTATCATAAATTAGCTAACCTCCTTACTACTTAACACAATTCATCGGCTTCCCGGTGTCCGCCAGCACTGGAATACTATGCCATAAAAGCCATATTTTTACCCCAAAAGCCCTATTTAAAAGAATTTTTGAAAGTCTTCCCTGATAAACCCGGTATGTGACATATTTTATTTTAACATATAGTAACATTGCAACAATAAAAGGAAGACGAGCTAAGCTCGCAGAGGATTTTTATTGAAATGAACACCACATATATAGTTTTGGCAAGCAACATCAACTGAAATACACGCACAAAATTCAACGCACCGCGAAGCAGCACTTGTAAAATCTGTAGACCAAAGCTCCTCGTCAGTTAACCGACCTTCTAGTATGATGAAGGAACTTATTGCTTTCTGGCGCATTGTATACCTTGTAAATAAAGCTTGCATTTTTTTTCGATTAGGTCGGTAAAAATGGCACATCAAAAGGAAAGTGCCACAAGAGGTGAGATATAAACCGCACTTTCTGCGATGAATCAAGAAATGGGAATCCATACCGATAACAAAAGAGTGCTCGTGCTCCCAAGGACGGAAATTTGTACACATTCAATAGAGCCCGCGTAGATTTCGCCGAATGACACAGCACTACTCATATATTGTTTTGAAAGAAATGGGTTTCCACTAGCTTAAGATTGCACGCATACCTTTATTTCCTTTCTTACACAACAGGGCCTTCGTTATTTGACGAGTTCCTCTCGAGTCCTTCAACTGTGGTTGCCTACCTTGGAGAAAGCATTTCTTTGAGGTGCGTTGCTAGGCGCTCTTCAAGGCAACCCATCACTTGGCGCCGCGAGGTCCTCAAGGAAGATGCACAGGACACCAAATCTCGTGAGAAAATTTTCCGAAGTTCTTTATTTACCTCGGAGCCTTTATTTACCTTTATTTCTTTATGAATCAAAATATTTTAACATAGGTGTACGAAAAGGGCTCTTCGAAACTAAAACGAACACGAATAGACCAGATTTTGTACCGAACCGAATGCGACTGGAAAAGTGAGTGAGGCGAAACGACTACGAATAGAATATTTTTGTAATCATTCTCTACCTTTGGGAATATGCACCTGGAACAGCGAAGCGTTATTGATGGAATTAAAGCTGCAGCCATCGCGTAGGACTCAACATTTATCTTCACTAGGGGACACTCTAAACGAAGTCAGTAGGTGAACCTAGACCGCGATGTCATTCGCATGGGAAAATTACCTATTTCTAGTAATGTTGTTAGAGAATGAATGAACATGGCGCTGAATCTCAGTAGATGAGAGAGGCGAGAATGAGCTTTGCCCTCCGGTACTGGGCACCAGGACAGAGTTTGTTAGGCCTGGATGAATACTGTCGAGTTGAAATTTTTAAAGTCCCGTGTATCATCATTATTAACGCCAGCCAAATAGACCGCGCACAGAGCGGTGAATCGTTTTTCCGCGCAGACTGATCGCGGCGGCATTTTTTGTTGCATTGAAGTGAGTCCGCGTGTATAAAGAGCCTTCGGAGCAAAGTATGGCGTGCCGTACTGAAACTTCTGACCAATTATTTGAGAACTATACAAAAATTTGAGAAGGAACTCAGTTCATTTGAAATTGTTTTCAACATGTACAATTTGATTCTTTGAGTTAATCGAGTGCTAAAATATTCAATTTGCTATTAGAAAATCTTGGGGACGCGCACATCCCTACAGCTTAATCAACTGGCTGCGTCGTAAAATAAAAATGAATACCACTTCCCAGCTGTTTGTACATGCTGGGCTCGCTTTGTTCGGATCCTGTTCCTGTTTCCTTTTTTTTTCGAAACCCTGCATTGCTTTGCAGTTTCCTTTTAAGCTTTTCTTCAGCCTGATTGGGAGTGTATTGCTAGATAGTTGGCAAGTGGATCTTGTAGAAAATTTGCAGTAGCTACGACCCGTGGACCTTCTCCTTCGGTGCACAAGTTCTGCTTTCTCTTAATGATTTGTAATTTCTTAATTTCAGCTGCTGACCTTGCCAAAGGCGAATGGCTGAATATAACCACCCTAAGCAGAGGAGATGCTGGCTTATACGTATGTACTGTGGGGAACAGCGCCTCTGCAACCGCATATCGACGAATTTCTCTGGAAATATTCTGTAAGTACCTACACAAGAGAAATCAGTGGGCAGAAAGGGAGAGAAGTTACAGAGGAAATAATAGTAACTCTGACTTTCGCTTGACAACAATAAAACACAAGAAAATTTAAATTCGTAGCAAAGCTCAAACAAAAGAATTACTTGCCTAGAATGGAGAACGTATTTCCGCAGATAATCTTACTCTTCTGATATCTTGAAAAAAAAGCACTTTCGAGTGATTACCTCTAATGCCCTGTGGACCCAATCCTCTAGGCAAAATAATAATTCCGGCTGCTAAATGGGGAACTTATTCGAAGCTAAATGCCCCCAGAAGTTTGATTGCGACAACTGCGCTGACTACATGCGCTGGCGTAGTAGGGGTATAGTATATCGCGAACACTAAATGTTCAGAGGTATCACTGGCAATACAAGCAGTTGCGATGAGATATGGTAATATGCATGGTTATTTTCTGCACCACCAGCTGATATATTTAAACTGCAATAAAACGAATATTACAAAGCGTTGAGGAATAAACTGTTAGGAACAAATGAGTAAATATATACGTTGCTGCACGATACGAATGGAATTGTATATACGGCTTATATGCAGCGAACGACTATTTATGACCGATTAATGCCAAAATATTGGTTGGCTGCACAATATGAATGCAGTAGTTGCTACCGATTATAAGCAGCAAACTTCTATTTATATCCTATTAGTTCAAAAATGTGTACTCAGCAGCATGATATGAATAATAGTTCTTGCAGCTTATAGGAAATTTTTATATCCGACTGATGCGGAAATGTTTTTTTTTTCTTCAAGACCTGGGCTTAGTAGTTTTTACCGCATATAAGCAGCAAAATTCGATATATGTCTGATTAAAAAACCAGTTCTAGCCTCATCGGCCTCAAACTGCAGCGTCTGTAGGTAAAAATGCTCGCATAAATTTGACAGCACTAATCCAAAAGGGACCTGAGGTAGAATGAAGGCAGTAAGAATACTGTCAGTAAAGAAGATAACATCTGTGTTTTCTTAAATAAAGGACCTTTCTTTTAAGTAGAAAATAAATGTTAAAATAACCACTGACTTTGATTATATCTCTAGAGTTATACTATTACGTAGCAAAGGCAATATGTGCTCACTTAGCTTTATTTACTTTTCCCCCATCTAGACCCACCAGAGATTGTGGCAATCAACTTTGAAGGGACAGAATCAGGAGGTTCGGACACTGCAACGCTCTCCTGCGGTGCTCGAGGCCATCCTGCGCCCGTTGTTTACTGGACTAAACGCGGGCACGCTGGTTCATTGAGAGAAAACGCCGAAGTGGAAATGCATGAAAACGACGAAGCTCGGCGCACCGCCTACTTGCGCCGAGTGCAGCAGAAGGATATCGACCTTTACAGCTGCGTCGCAAAGAATGCCCTCGGCGACACGAGTGCAGAGCTGAGGCTCATGAATGCCAACAACGGCGCTGGAAAGGCATGACGAGAACGCCGCTAGTTACGCAGTACGAAGGAAAAAATATGCAGCTACACTTTCGTTCCTAGCGTTATATTCAAATAATGTAGCTTTTGTGGTGAATTAAAGCCAGAATTGTACTTTCTTGACTAACTCGTAGATTTTAAATGGCAACAATAACTGCGATGTTTTTCGGCGTTATTGCCAAAAAAAAGTCGTCTCCCGGGCGGTCGATCCACAGAATTTTGCTCGAGAATACCAGAATAATGATATCACGCCGCGTCTGAACGTTTCTCTGCACTTTTAGAAGGAATTCGTAAGCAAAGTGCACTAAAAACTGCGTAGACGAACAAAACAGAAAATCTGTTGCAGCAACCCCGTGTTTTTATCCGCAAAAAGGGTAAAATGTATTAGAATTTTTGGCTTAGCAAGCAAAACAGAAATATTTTGAATTCAATGAGGGCAGCGATCGTAAAGCATTCTTTATAGATTTAGCTTCGATTCTTTTTCCTTGGCTAGCAATAGTCACAAACGTATCGCCGTCTACAAAGCGCCTCAACATCACCAGGTGCTCCTGCGAACTTGAAAGTCGGCAAGGTCAAGCACTTTTATTTACAAACATCCTTTAATTTACGTCTAAGAGGAGCCATTTCTTTTAACTCTACGGAATTCTACTTCTATTATTTTGCCGCACTTTCCGTACCCTTTGCGAAAAATTGACGATAACGTTACTCCGACCCTCATAGCCTGAGTCGCTTTGGGACATTCAACCCCATAACGTTACTGTCAATTTTCAAGTCGTCAAAAGAACTGACCATCGTACCTCCTGGTCGTTTAGAATATGCGAAACTACTGCTGTCGTTTTGCTGCCGTTTGCTACGGTCAACAATGAAAAAGAGCCATCCCCGGGAAGAAGGCAGCGGAACCGTGATAACGCTTGCCAGCACTGATTTTTAAAGTTTATTCTTTTACTATATTGATACCGGTCAGCGCTTCAAAATGGTAAAGCCGAAGGGGCTCAAAGTTGGCCAGATGTTAGGTGCAAAGTCGTTAGTCATCAATTCTCAAAAAAGTATAATACTACGAAGCAGGAAAGAAGTAGTTCCAAAATAACGCCTCGGGTTTTAAACCAGTGCAGGCACCGGCAAATCTTATGGGATCATTTTCGCAGCGCATGAAAACGGCAAAAAATAGGCTGCAGCGATTGTTTAATCTTCGAAAAAGTTGCGGTGAAAGATAGGAATAAACACGCCAGCTATGCGTTGGCCTGTGGCACTATTGTAGAAGACTGTGAATCCTAGCAGAGGCGTTTGAAAACTTCACATTTTGCGTCAAACAGAATTTTTGTCCGAACTACTTTGTTGCGAAATATACGAACATGGTTTGAAATCAGAAGTCTTCTATTTAAAGACGCGCCAAGTGGTACAGCGCGTCAAAGTGGGGATAACAGTGTTTGTTTTGTTTAATGTCCCAAAGCGACTCAGGCTACGAGGGACGCGTGCCGAAAAATATGTAGGCGTTAATGAGTAGATGCTGTTGCCCAAAAAATACGGAGTGAAATGACAAGAAAAAAGTGCAATGCGATTGTAATGCTCTTTCTCGCCTCCAAGAGGACCCACAGGTTCGCTATTGGCGTGTTCTCGCTGACCGGTAGGCGAGTGTCTCTCGGCTTTGTTTTCATCGCTACGAAAGAGATCCCCGAGCGTAGGGAGCACACGTTATCAGGTATCTATCGTGCAGTTCAGACCGTGTTTTTATTTTTAGCTAGCCGAACTCAATTTCCGGAGGACAATATAGTATCGCAGTTAGAGAACGAGCTTTTACTAGTGAACACGAGTAAAAAGCTGAGCACCAGTAACAAAAGTAGTGAGCAGGACTGCGCTAATCCGGAAGAGGTACTTCTCATTGACAGATGGTGGTAGCGCCGGCTTCTGCATGAGTAATGAGTGAGTGGAACACATATCTCGAGGATCACAGCGTAGTTACTGAAACTCGCTGTCCACAGCAGATAAATCGGCTTTTTTACTGACACTGGGCAGTCGAGCAAAAATAGGTGGAGCGAAGGAGAAAAAAATGAATTAATGTGTAAGTTTTAGGATGGGGGCTTTGGAGCCATGTAGCGGCCCTTGGCCATTAGTGGGTACAGCACAAACTAGCGTTTAAATAAAAGTGAGAGTCGCCTCTACTACATTAACAGATAAAATACTGGCCTGTTGTGCAGATATGTACAGCTCCGAATCTTCGTGCATTATTCACGCGGAAGACGGAGAGGATGAACAACAACCACAGTGTAGTGCGTGTCTTATACATAGCTACCACTTTTAGCTGAACACTGTGAATAAACGACCTGCGTGATTGGCAACATTTGCTCGTTATGTTCGTCAACGACATAGCGGATCGATCCTTCGGTGTTTAAAGAAGAACTGGATTCTGAAACCAAAGTTCATCCAGAAAAAGCACTGGTGTGTCTCCTTTCTAGCATGAACATCTCTGTCCAGGCTCTGCTGGATGCCGAGAATCCATAAAAAAAATTTATTGTCTGGTCCGCACACGCTAGAGCACACATTTCTCCTGAGACGAAGAAGAAATGAAGCAAGAGAAAGTGCGAGAGAAAAAAGGAAAATTACACCCTTAATGATCAGAACTATCTAGTCCGCATTGTGTTTTTGCAACCGTGGCACTTGTTTTGAATGCTGCTACCACGCATCAGTGCATGCCAATTGTGTTTCAGTTTTGGGAAGGTTGTAATCGCTGATTGATGCATGAGATACATTTCGGCACGGATTTATACATCGTGTCGTAATGCACGTCTCTAGGCAGTGTACGGAGAGCGTACGTCCTCCCATCACCCTCCGCATGTTTGTGGCTGTATCCTCCCGAATGCAAGTGGTGTTCAGAACACGGCACATCGCCTCGGCTTCATGCATAGCTCTTTTGTAAAGCTAATGATAAATGCGGTGGCTGTTACTGCGCAGGCGCGCGTGGTTCGGCGCTACCCAGTTATTGCAGGTTGTTTTCGTTTGAAGCCTCTCAAGGCGTCTGGGGCATCTTTTTCGACCCTGCGCTCCGCTTGATGAAGACAAACCGCAAGACACGGGCTGCGGGAAATGTGCACAGGGTGATCACGTGACCACAAGCGCTGTGAACGGACATGGGGCCGCCGCCGAGTATCTGGCAGTGGCGTCGCCTTGGGCATTCACTTTACCCTTCTAGAATGGATGTCCGATGCATTTAAATGTGGCTTAGAGCTGGCCTTAGCAACCTTATTTCCGCTTTCACCACTCGCAGCCCTCTGTGCAGCAGTGGCGGAGAAAAATGCAACCTCAGAATTCGTATTCTGCTTTAGAATGGCGAGCGGCCGACGCGCGGTAGGTCTTAGAATCCACCCACATCCACGTGGTGGATGAGGGGTCGGCTGGACGCCATCAGGAACCGACTTGGTACGCTTGCTACGCCTGGCGTGAACCGACCTTGAGCAAAGCTTTTGTGCCTGTAATAATATTGTCTTGTGCCTTCACTTGGCTTTCGGTAGGTGACAGCAAACGCGCTAAAAGTAAATGGTGGGTTCGAGACGTTGCATTCCTTTAGTGAGGTAGCCCCTTTCATATTTCACTGTTGTAGCCCATTCATATTTGTAGCCAGTAGTTGCCACATGATGTTCTTTTCTTTATTGTTTATGATCGGAAATCTTTCGGTTAACTCTTGGTACACATGCTTTTTGACTGGTAAAGGCAACATTGTAGAAAAAAATTTCTTTCCATCCCAATACCCTGCAATTGCATCTTTAAATTGATGCTGCTGTCAGCTTTTAAATATTAGTTATACGCTGGAATATTTAGATCGGCACATTGTCCCCTCAGGCACAAATATATAATTTCCCTCAGGAAAGGAGCTTAATATATCGCGACCATTTTAAACGACTAAAATGTGGCGGGTGATTGTTCAACATATCCGTTTAACCGCGCATACTTTTGGGTTTTCGCTTATGTAAGCTGTACGTACTCAGTAGATTATTTGCTTAAAGAAACACAATGTTAACGGTTCATAGTTTTTTAACTTTTTGTTTCAATGTTCATAACAGGACATGTAATAAATGACATCGTTTCTGCTAGCATTTCGATCTTCAGTTTTTGTGCAATTTGCCAAAGATCCGCTCAACACATGCCCAGTCAGGCCACTGACGTATAAAATTCTCGAGATCGGTCATGAAACCGGGGCAAAATTTAGACAAGGGCGAATCTAGCAATCGGTATGCTGATGACAGAAAGGTTAGCAAGCGTTGCCTGTAAAATTAGCATTGCCAACTATATCTAAAAAAATACACGCACTAACCTTTGTTGCACCGGCCATGTAGCAACGGCTGCAGAAACTTGTGGCATAGGCTGACACTTACTGGAAAATGAACAAAAAAAACTGAAATGTGCCGTAAGTATCATGGGGCGCACTTAAATGCCATTGACACGACTCTAATTTCGAGCATCGCGAAATAAATGTTAATCCAGCAAAGGTTTTAAAATTCGCAGCAAAGGTTTTAAAATTCACAGCGACATATTACTAGCGCTAAAATACACACAAAGGACAGCGAGCAGAAAAACTATGCGAGCAAAAAACTATAGTTACGTAAAGAACTAGCTATACGCATCTGCGCATGCTCGAGACATGACTTTTCTTTGATTAACACGATCGCAGGTTATCGCCGTACCACGCAGAATACAAATAAGAAACGTTAATTAACAGTAGGTTGAAGCGCGCGCTTTTTACCAGGTATGCAATTTCTTCACTCAGCCGCCGCGGTGGCTCAGCGCTTATGGTGCTCGGCTGCTGACCCAAAAGACGCGGGTTCGATCCCGGCCGCGGCGGCTAGAATTTCTTTGCAGGAGAAATTCTAGAGGCCCGTGTACTGTGCGATGTCAGTGCACGTTAAAGAACCCCAGGTGGTCGAAATTTCCGGAGCCCTTCACTACGGCGTCCCTCATAGCCTGAGACGCTTTGGGACGTTAAACCCCATAAAAACCAAACCAAAACCAAAAATTTCTTCACTCATGAGTACTACTGAAGGGGTGGTCACGCACTTCTCTCCTGCTTTATGAGTACAAAGCCGCCGCGGTGGCTCAGTGGCTATGGTGCTCGGCTGCTGGCCCGAAAGACGCGGGTTCGATTCCGGCCGCGGCGGCTGAATTTCTTTGGAGGAGAAATTCGAGGCCCGTGTACTGTGCGATGTCAGTGCACGTGAAAGAACCCCAGGTGGTCGAAATTTCCGGAGCCCTCCACTACGGCGTCTCTCATAGCCTTAGTCGCTTTGGGACGTTAAACCCCATAAACCAACCAACCAACCAACCAACAAAGAGCCTCAAATATTTCCCTAACGACCTGCTTAGCGAATCGCTTCAGCACGCAAGTTCTGCGCAAAAGAGGGGTGCACTTTTCCTCCTCTATTTTGCACACCTTTTTTTGTGTTGCACTTGCGGCCATGGGCTGCCAAGTGGCCACCTCCCATCAGAGCTGCGACTGTTGTTCGGGGCTTGCTCTATGTCTCGTTCAGGCGCTGCCCCGTCTGCCCTGTATATGAGGGTAATCGCAAAAGTAAGGTCTCCAAAGAGCTGCAGTCGCAGGGAGACTGCGTAGCTGCTCGTCATGCTGCTGTGTTCATTGTTTCCCGTCTTCCAAACAAACCATGACTCAGCTTGAAAAGAGGATGTCAGTCCTGGCATGGCAGCCTGTTGAAATGGAGCTCTCGTTTGTCGCTACCGCCAGGTGCGAAGTTTGCGCAGTTATTCAATTTTTGAACGAAAAAGGCATTCAACCGTTCGAAATTCATCGCCACTTGACGGAAGTGTACATAGAGTTGTGCATGCATGTTAAAAAGGTCCGCAAGTGGTGTAGGGAGTTCGCAGCTGGTCGCACTGAAATTCACGATGAAGAAAGAAGTGGAAGACCGTCAATTTCTGATAAGACAGTCGCGAAGGTCGAAGAAATGAGGCGGCAAGATCAGAGGATCACACTTGACGAACTCTGCATTTTGGTTCCTGGCGTTTCTTGAAGCACTATTCATAGGCTTTTGACAGCATAGTTGAAATATTGGAAGGTATGCGCAAGATGGGTTCCGCGAATGCTCACAGACGACCATCAGAGGCAACGCGTTGACTCCCCCCGCGAATTTCTTCGGCGTTATGAAGATGAAAAGGAGACCTTTTCGGATTCTATTCTTACGGGTGACGAAACCTGGGTATTCCACGTCACACCTGAGATTAAACAAGACTCATGTGAGTGGCTGCGCTCCTCTTCAACCTAGCCGCGAAAATTCAAGCGAACACAGTGTGCCGGCAAAGCCATTGCAACTGTGTTTTGGGATCAGAAAGGGGTATTGTTGTTAGACTTCATGGCTCCTGGCACGACAGTAAACGCGGACACATATTGTGAGAACCTTAAGAAACTAAGACGGGCGATTCAAAATCGCAGAAGAGAAATGCTGAGCAAGGGCGTGAGTCTTCTTCACGATAACGCTCGCCCCCACGTTGCCTGCCAAACCGTCGCTCTCTTGCAGCAGTTTGGATGGGACGTCATCAGCGACCCACCCTACAGTCCGGACTTCGTATCAGGTGACTACCACTTGTTTCTAAAGCTAAATAAACATCTCGCTGGAAGGCGCTTCACCGATGATGACGAAGTGGAAGATGCGGTCAAACGCTTCCTCAACGGCATGGCGGTGAGCTGGTATGACAAGAACATACAAAAACTGCCCCAGCGTGTGCAAAAATGCATAGACCGCAACTGCGATTATGTGGAAAAGTACAATAATGTTCTGCCTTTTAAGTGAGGTTTAAATTGCTTAAAATAAACATTTCTTTCGATTTATAAAAGAACTGGAGACTTTAATTTTAGGACGACCCTCGTAGCACTTGCCACAAGACAGTGGTATATGGTAGGCCACTTCAATTATGCGGTTTACGAACATTGTGGTGTGTTTGGTTCCGCAGGCTATGTATTTGGGCTCTTAAATATGCGGCGCATCCTGGACATTTTCAGCGGCACCGAAAAAACGACGCGTACGCCACACTTTCCGGCTATGGCACAGGCTATGGCAGAGGTTGCGCATGTAGGGCACAGACGCAAGACAAGACGTTCCTGGGGACCATCACTGCTGATGCGTGATGACTTAGGTCTTTTTAGGCCTTGGCGCTTTCACAAGACTCTCAGTAACGGACGTGAGAGCGCTGTCTGGGAAGCCAGAGCTGCTCAGGCGGAAAGCCTGTTCATCAACACTCAAGTTTACCTTGTGTTCGCTGGATTTCTGAAGGGTGGCTCTTAAGCAGCTCAAAGCTATTCGTCTCTTAACAATTGTTGAATGGGCAGAATTGTAGCTTAGAATTGGCTTTTTTTGACCGAGGACAATAGGTCAATAGGTCCAACACACGAAACGATCATTAAAGGATGTGTAGATGAAAGAGAAGTTTATGGACCGTAGATCTGCAAGGGGACCACCGTCCTGCAGGCAACCCTCAACCGGGACTTCACGAGTAAATTTCAGTCTCACCACACATTCTTTAAAAATGCCAAAAACGACTTCCACAACGCCATCTCTTCCACAGGCGCCACTGCTTTTAACAGAACAAGATAATCGTCAACATATCTAAAGATGTTTGCAACAGAAGTCTTGTCAGTGAACGAAAAAAGTTCTTCTTCGATACAGGGTAAAAAAGGTCACTTAAAACACGTGCAGTGCATGAATCAATGAATATACCTTGCTACTGTACGAAGGAGTCGGAGGAGGGAAGAAGAAAATAAAGACGCTGCCTGGCTGTGGCACGTGAAGCCATGGCTAAGAGTTCTGTTCTGGCTTGGATCCGAATCAGCTGTCTCGTTTCTTTCCCCCTGAGGCATAAGCCTGCAACGTCCTTTAAGATGCGCCTGGCGCAACCAGAACTGACGCCTGTTTATATAGGCCGCGTTATACGGGGCTATATAACCGTTGTAGTATGGATAGCCACCTTGCGATAGCATAGAGCGGTACGCGGCTGCGGTACGCTGAGAACTTTACTTTGGGTTTCTGATCTACAAAAATGTATTCATTGAAGTACATGAGGCATATACCTCATAAAAGTGTTTCAGTGTCGCACAGAAAAATGCATAATGGTTGCGTTGCAAGAAGGAGCGGGAACGGTCAGATAACAGTGCACTGACCCGTAAGCACAGAGCATATATTACATCAGTTGTTCACAGTTTCGCCTCTGATTGGTCGTGGCTTAAACTGAAAGCTTAGATTTCTCCTAAATCGCACTCTGCCATGACGATATGAAGAATTCGCTTGGTACTTGCCCCTTCACCGACGTAAAAATCAGCGAAATAAACTTCCACGCCTTAGGTCCTAAGGCACCTAATGTCGCTACTTGTGCGCTTAGTTTCTACTGTATGTTTTATCAAAAGATAGTCTTCATTCTCTGATGACACTGCGAAAGTCGGCGCACGAATGCACCTCTCTTCGAACGCGGGGTTCGAGAATAAAAGACACTTCTTCGCGGCAGTAATTATCTCATTGCAAACAAATTGTCGCTGCAGGTCCAGCACTGAGAAGCTGACTTCAGCAGTGGCGCTTGAAGGGTGCGACAGGTTTGGGGATCCTGGTTCGTGAACACCCCAGCCGATAGTTATTAGCGTCTGTATTTTGTAAAAACAAAACATGAACCCTGCAGGGAATATGCGTTCATTGATGACCGCTCCTACCGAAGGCATTTGATTCGCCCTCCCAACTCTGTTGGCAGGAATCTCGCTGCCCACCACCTCCCCTTCACGCCTCTTGTTTCTGAATACAAAAAAACGAATTTGAAAACATGCCTCGTTTCTTCTCAACTGAAGAAATACTAAAATATACCATGTAAGTGCTGTTATGAAGAGTAACTTATTCCATGGAATCTACGGTAGAAACGTAATGCCCGATTCATATTCCGCTCTTCAGGAAAAGCCGACAAACTGCTGAGCAAAGGAATAAGGAAGAGCCGTCAGTGATGATGCAAGTCGCAGCGCACAAACATGCACAGCCTTTGTCAAAACCAATAAGCCAAGGCGGTTTGCTTCCCGGACCCGATATCCAACTCGTTATGAATGACAGCGTTCCAAAATTTAGAGCTCGGGGCCTCAGCCTTGCGAGATTAGGACTTCCACCGACTGCTAACAAGAAATCTCTTGGAAAGTGAGATTCTCACAAAAGCTGTTTGCACTGCTTGCTAGTGCTCTGTTAATTTTTTTACTCAGCTCGATATCGCCGCCGAAATTTAAGGTAAACCTCAAGTTAATACAAGTTTCAGGCTGAAAGCAATGCCCTGTCTTAAAGGGGCACCGCGATGATTTCCTCAGTGCCGGTTAATATTATTAAATAGATTCATCATGCGTTCCACATACCAGGGCAAAAAGAATTATTGAAATCGGAGCATGCATACGAAAGTATTTCCACTTTGAAAATTCACAATGAAAAGCTCAGATGAAAACACATTTCACTAGCCCATTTCACTCACCCAGTACCGAGATTGGGCGGTACCAATCATAACCGCGCCTAGCGCACACGCAGGGGAAGCGTGCGTGCAATTGTTGCTTTGTCGGGGGTGCAGACAGCCGCGCATTTTGACGGCGTCTTCCCACCGTGTACGCGTAGTCAGGGCACGGGTGACTGAAAACAAAAGAAGCACCCCGATGTTTCTTTTGTAGTCGGCCTGCATGGCTGTCGGCAGTATCCCCGTCCGCCCTCAAACTCGCCTCCCGTCTCCTGTCCGGCCTTCCTCTTCACAATTTTGGACAAGGTGTGTCGACTGAGCTTTTTTTTCGGTGCCCTTTTCGTGTGCTTTGAACCAACGTTTTTTGAACAGCGCTGTCCCCCACGAAGGTTTGAAGCGGAATGGGAAGTGTCGCCCCTAGCTTTATTCTTGTAAGTTTTCGCTCCCTTTCCCTGCTTCTTTCCAGTTTTTGTGGCATGCGAAAAGCTTTCAGTACTCAGAGACATAACATTTTGGATCCATTTCCCGAGTATAAAGGAACAATATGCAAGCTGGACCCCCAACCAATGAGAAAGGCAGCGCCCAATCTGGATGCCACCCCATTTCCGCTGCCGCAAATGGCCGCCGCGTTGCGACACCATCGGCTCGAAACAAGCATTTCTGGCGAAGATTAAAATATCAAATATCAAGATTTCGGCGAAGTGTCCCTTACTCTGCATACAAAGAAGAAAGTTCTCGTGCTTTATCTACGTCGCAGGGAACCTTTAAAGCATGCCGCCATTACTTAACACAGTGAACATAACGTCCTCTCAAAAACATGTGCATGTCGCATTCGAGAAAGGCATGCCGTTGACCTTTCTTGATAAATGCGACACGATGACAGACGTGCGGTCATAATTTTGACATAGTGCATAATTAGGACCTTATTTGTCCTTCTTTTAAGCACCGAGGGGGCTACAATTCCACGTTATCTTAAGAGTGACTGGCGACAATATAATGCAGTTTTGCAGTTTTGTCTTTTAAAGCAGCAGTGTACGCCGAATGACGGAGCTTGTGTGATCATGCAGCGCTCATTATTTCCTTGCGCTCTACGCATATGTCTTCTTCGCGACTGCAACCAGCGATTAAGGCGTCTTGTACACCGATGCCATTAAAAAATTCTAAGAAAGGTTACGATACAAAGATGCGATACGATGCAAAATTTCAGCGCAGCTCTGAAGGTGTTGTGATTTTGCGATATATTGAAGGATAGAATTTCAGAGGTACGTATATGCATGTACAGTTATCAAGCACTCCTTCGCTTCCACATATACTATTTCTTCAGGTAATTCCTTTCTCAGTCTTTCAGTGTCATGAAGGTGGCTTTCTGGCCGGAGAAATGGATGGAGATATGTTCAACCTGCTACACAAATGCACGGTTCTCTAAGAAGAGGTCTGTACAAGTGTTTTGCGAGGTGGTCACAGTAGTGAGAATAGTTACGAGGGAGAGGAACGGGATATTCACAGACTGTTCATACCAGGAAGACAACGCTGTGCGGGGCGTAGCCGACGCGGCCAATCTGTACGCAACCTGCAATGGCCAGGCGGCACCACTGGAGGGCATCATTCAGCGCCACCAACGCCGGCGTTGGCAACCTTGGACTGGCCGGAGGGGCTAGGTTGGCTTGGAAGCAGCCGTCGGACAGTTGAGCAAGGCGATTCATAATGTTGCGGTGATCGTTTCTATAAGGTTTTAAGGCCACTAAGGGTTCTTTCGACCGTCATCAACCGCCGTTTTTGCCTTCAGGACGTCGCCTCGTTAAAAACGGTCACATATACAGCGTTCAAGAAACGAATTCGTCTAGGGATCCATAATGAAGAGCTTGTCACAATGAAATAAGCACACGTGCGATGTTGCACTTAACAGTGTATTTTATTTACGCTATTTTATTTCCACGATTTATGTCTGTAGCCTCAATAGCCTCAATATATCAGTATGATGTTTCCCTCAGAAAATATTGGCAGTGCGAACGAAGTTAAAGCGATAGTAATTGCTTCTTCTTGTGGTGTTTTTCGCTACAGCATATACAGTTCCTCGCAACTTCTTCCTGTAATTTAACATCATCACTGATATTTGAGCTCACTTCTCCCAGCTTGCGACAACGACGCAAAGGTCAGAGACAGGCAAGTGCAGTTGCGTACACGCTTGCTTTGACTGTAATCACTGGATGGAATTAGCGTGCTCTGTTATTAAGCCCGAACGGGTGCATTGAACCCAGCTTGACGCAAGCGTTGGAGAAGCCGGTCGATACGCAAAGGCTCACTGATAGAGCGTTCACCAGAGAGCTCTTTGAAGATGTGATGAACATGGTTTAACGATCGAGCGCAGAATCACCCGCCGCGAGGCAATATAGAATCTTGCCTGCTATAACACAGCTGTGCACCTCCTCTCTCTGCTGCATCTTCTTTTTGCACCAGGTCGCCTGCTTATGTCCTGATTATGATTAGCTTGCCATCAAATCTCAGTAGCCTCTGACCACTCGCTGCACACTTGACGCCTCAGAATTCACAATATAAACATGATAGAGGACGTTACACCACACACACCACAGCAAACCAACCTATGCCTTATACTTATTGACCAGTTATCATCTTAAACCTAGCTTTAGCAATAATTAAGGCCTTTCGTAGGCAGAACAAAGGAGATGAACTATCGCCACGTGACGTACTTAACCATTGCAAGGGTATTGAGTCCTTTCACAGCTGTTTCAAGACAAGGAGTAAGAAGTGGGTAAACCAGGCAAATGACGCATAGCCGCACTGCAAATCTGTCGCAAGCACGTTGGTTGTAATCACGGCCTCATCGACGTTGTGCATGACTGCGCACCCCTGCTTCGTGTAACGCTAATACTACTACCCCGCTCCACAAACCACATCACTTGTTACTGCATCGGTAAATTCTAAAACCTCCAGCAAAACACACATTGTTTTGTTTACGCCCGCTCTAATGCGGGTACAATTTAAGCGTGCTCTAATACGAATGGGCAGAGACAAAATAAATAGGCAAGGTTTACATTGCTTTGCTGAGTATTGCTACTTATACTTCAAAGCCAGATCACACTCAATAATACTTTTCTTTTTCCGTGTTAGTACAATCTTCCGCAGCATGCCTCCCCTGAATACCTACACCTGAAGGTTTGCGCGAGCGAAGACAAGCTGTAATATATATTTTTTTTGCTCGGCAGGTTGAGTTGCTCAATTATGGAGAGAGAGAGAGAGAAGCCGGCGTTTGTACATCGCTGCATGCTATTCTCCGTAGGGCAGCGATTTCGGGAATAATCGCAGAAGGAGAGCGTTGCGTAAAGGTTAAAATAAAAGGAATAATAAGAGATCTAACGTGGATTGGTGAAGACCACTGGGGGTTACAGTTTGCATTTTGCCATATAAGAGGAGCGTTTGTTGCAGTGAAGTTTTCTTTGAAGTCTGAACAAACAGGCTGTCTGTGGGCACGTTTGAAAGGTATTTAACCTTAAGGCTTTCTGAAGATGCGAAATTTATTTCCAGGCATTGGTATCGCTCCGGCCTCATACTTTTCTTTGTTTTCGGCTGCATTTGCAATGCGGATATGATTAATTTTACTCCTTGTTCAACCACTCATAGCCGTTTCTTATTTTGGGCCGCGGGCGAACGTCATGCGCGTCAAGTCACTGAAATTGAATTTAAGGTGCGGATGCCTGGGAGGTCGCTTAATCTCATATTTGACCTTCATGATGATGCCAGTCTTCGAGAGATGTTCGAGTCTAGTTGAACGCGTGCAAGAGCTGGCTGCTGCTGCAAAAGCACTGAATGTACTGTGGAAAATATAAACTTTTCGAATGTGTCAATGCTCTCAGTGCAGCCATTAAAAAGGCCTGAATTGTAGAAAGGAATCAAGAATAATTTGAGCTCAAAGGCGCCTTATATTCACGTTCAGTGAGCTTATCCAGACACTTTTCTACATTGTTACTTATGACATCTGAAGAACGAGCCGGAAAATGTTTTGCTCAGGTATTTATTTTTCGAAATGACTGCCTAATCTGTCTGTTGCAAAATGAATTCTGTACGAGAGAAATCAGTGCGAAATCACAGACTAATTTGTAGAGGATACCAAATAATGCCCTGTGCTTTCCTTGCCACCATGTTTTTACCATTCTTAAAGGTTAAGGAAAATTTACTGAAACGGCGTTTTTTTGGGATATTCGTAAAAGGGTGGCTCCTCATATATCTGGCTAAAAACATTACAGTTGAGCAGAGAGACGCAAAGATTGAAAGATGTGATCGTGATCATTTCAACGTTCGTGCTCTTAAAAATAGAGCAATCGTCTGAGAAGAGTGCGACACACAATCAGAGGCAGCAGTCTGCAAATGCTTAAAGTAAATGACAAACCCAGCGTACGTAGCACACTCCCCTGAGGTAAACATGGCGTAAAATGAAGCGCCTAGAAAACAGCCTGCAGCCATTACACTACCGCACCTTCACGTGAGATTCAGATAGGCTTTAATGCATATAACAGGACAAGGAAGAACACCAGTGTATTAAAGTTTATAGAGCATACTTAGGAGCTCTCTGTCAAAAGCTTTGCGAAAAATGGAAAGAAATACATAAGCCTACGCTACTTCATCAAGAACTTTTGCCAGCTCATTATCTGCCGTAACTAGTAGCGTTCTCCTGGACATTTCGTTCCAAAAGCCCTGTTCAAGAGCAAAAGGAATACTTTTAATAAAAACAATTATGGCACCTTCTTTTATTCAGTACACACAACAAACGAGGACGGAGCACGGGGACGTACGGCGACACACAAGCATTGATTATGCTTTTGTTGTTATTTTTATTCTGCGGAACCTTGAAGCACATACTCTTGAACATAAATACTTAACTGTTTTTAGAAACTTTTAAGACTTCAGAAATTTATTTCTCTTTTATTTACTGCCATGTGCCTTGTGTCAAGAACGCAGTTAGTTGTGCTTTGCAACAAATAGGGATGTAGTATTCGCCCACTTCACTTGAATACACCACAGCATGGGATTAATGCTATGCTCTGACGCTCTGAAAATGTCATGCTCAGAAATTACAAATAGCCCAACTCGACGGCAAACTTTCCACACCATTTAAACGAGTCTCCCCAGATGGGCCATCCCTTCAAACACGAATTTTTTTTCTTATTCTTTCTCTTTCGCTATAGCGTACGCTTCGTGGCAGAGTAAAAACTGACCTCCAAAAGAAAAAAAAGCCCACAGCTGCATACGTCTAAAAACTTGCCATTATCTCTGTCTAATCTATTCTCGACAAAGGTCATTGGGATTAGGCGTAAGCTCTGACGAAGGCCTATAATTAGGTATTAACCGTTAGATAAACCAACGCAGAAATCCGGTTATCAGCTAACCTTTTTTTTCCCCTCAGACACCCATAGCTACCTGTATGTAGCTTCATACGTTCCAAATGCCTATTTATTGAGGGTACAGTGGAGAAATAAGAAATCTATTGAGGGCGTGAAAGCAAAGTCACATGCTCACCAATTCAGATTCATATATCTGGCCGCCTAGAAGCTGGTGGACACTAGAATGGGTAATCATCAGTCACGACATTCAGCACAGCCTGGCTGTTTTTTGCCGTAGAGCGAAGCTTTACTGGGACAAGGTAAAAGTGAGCGGTACGATATACTCATCCCTGCAACTTACACGCGCAGAGGGAGACGAAATGTAATTTGGTTTGTACAACGTAAGATACTCTAGCTCGCTGTAGCGGGGTTCAGTGTTCAAGGACTCAGTGTTTTAGCGTTTGGCTGTTTACCTCAAGGTGACGGCTCCTATCCGGGCCACAGAGGGCGCATTGCAGTGGAGGTGAAATGCAAAAAAAAAACGCTTTGTGCGCTTTCAGATGTCAGCGCACGTTCATGGCAGCCCAGAAGGTATGCAATAACCTGGTGCCCACCACTGGGCGTCCTTCAGAGCCCATGAGTAGCTTCCGGATTTTAAACTCCAGGTACCACCAGCACAGCCGGCATTGCATTATTCGTGACACTTCTGCCTTTGAATGCAAGTCACGTTATGCCGCAATGACAAGAAGGTTTGGGACCATTGTATTTGCGAAAAAAACGGCAACGAGCAAACCATGAAATCGAATAATAAGACTGTTCTGATGAAATAAACATTGAGGCTGCAGTGCCGGTAGGGCAGCACGTTAGAATATTAGGTGCTGATGCGGTAATGCAGCGCTACATGTCGAAGGCTAGAGTGGTTTTATATGCAGGAGACCCGGACGGCACGCAATGTCCCAGGCTACCGCGCCTACCATGCCACTACGGCCACACCACTTGCGTCTATTTATGTACGCAGTGACGTGCTCGTAAAGCAAATTGACATCCCCTCCACCCTCCTTAAATATTTAGTTGGTGTGGTTTATTACCACCCATCTTCCGGCATCTCACTTGTCCTTTTGTCTTTTTACAACCCCCCTGTCACTTCCTCTTTATTCTCTGCTCTGGGCAAATTCCTTCACTCTCTTCCTTTTACCTCCCATCTCCTCTTTGGTGGTGACTTTAATGCCCCTCACACACTCTGGGGCTACCCACAAACCCTCAAACCCGGCCGCCTCCTCCATTGTCTGTCCCAGGAACGCCACCTCACCCTTCTTAATACTCCTGGCTCTCCTACTCGAGCGGGCACTGCCTCACAACGCCCCACGACACCCGACCTCACTTTCTCTCGGGCTTCACTTTCCTTTCACTGGCAGGTGACAGCCGAAACTCTTCTAAGTGACCACTTTCTCATCCACATCACCGCCTCTCTTTCCCACATCCCTCGCTGTCATCCGGTTATTCACACTGACTGGCATGCTTTTCGCACTAATCTCGCCTCCGACTCCTTTCAATCCTACGACGACTGGACGTCGCGCATCTCTGCAGCGCTCACGTCCAGTAGCCGTCGCGTTCGCTCTCGTTACCCAATCCAAGACCCAGATCCTCACCTTCTCCGTTTATGGCGTCGCCGTAAACGTCTTCAACGCTCCTTTCGCTCCCAACCACACAATGCCCAACTTTCCTCCCGGATCACTGCTCTGCGGGCCGAGATCGTCGCCCACTGCGCCTCCCTCGAGCACTCTCGTTGGAGTGCTCTTTGTGATGGCCTTGATTCTTCTTTGCACTCGCGATCCGCATGGTCTCTCTTTAAATCCCTCCTTGGCACTAAGCCTGCCCTTGCTCCCACTCTAGCTAAAGCCCTCACTCAGGGGACTCCCTCCGAAGTTTTTGATCAACTCGCCTCTCTCTACCTCCCGCCCCCTCTGGCACCCTCCTACCCGGTGTACTCGGGTGGACCTAACCCCGATCTGGACCAATGCTTCACTCTCCGGGAGCTCGAATCTGCTCTGGCTGCTAATGCTACACGCTCGGCTCCCGGTGAGGATGCCATTACATACACCACACTTCGCAACCTTCCTGACTGCGCCAAAGAATTCCTCCTTCAAACCTACAATGAGGCCTGGCAGAGCGGCTGCTTGCCGAGCTCCTGGACATCCTCCCTTATTTCTATGATTCCAAAGCCGGGCAAACCTCCCTCTCTCTCTAACCTCCGCCCAATCTCCCTGACGTCGTGCGTTGGTAAGACCCTTGAGCGAATGCTCTGACTCGCCTCCCTAATTTTCTTGAGGCACGGGAGTTCTTCCCCCATTCTCTCATTGGCTTCCGACGCCGCGTCTGTGCACAGGACATGTTTCTGATTCTCCAGCAAACGTTTCTGTCCCCTACACCCACTCAAATTTACGCACTTGTGACCGTCGATGTTCGCAAGGCCTTTGACGGTGTTTGCCACGATCACATCCTTTCTCAACTCGCCTCTTTAGATTGTGGCTCCCGCATGTACTCCTATATCCGCTCATTCCTCTCTAAACGTGTGGCTCGCTTTCGAGTAGATACCCACTTGTCTAACGCACACCACCTCACCCGTGGCACTCCTCAAGGTGCTGTTCTCTCTCCTACCCTTTTCAATCTCGCTATGGCCCCTCTCGCCTCCCAGCTAGCTGAAATTCCCGACCTGCATCATATATTTTACGCCGATGACATCACACTATGGTGTTCATCTGGCTCTCCCGATCACGTACAGGACACCCTGCAACGTGGCCTAGATCTCATCGACTCCTTTCTCACCACCGCTGGCCTCTCTCCTGCTCCTGAGAAATCCGAGCTTCTCCTTCTCAACCATTCCTCCTGCCAGCGCTCACACAACCACTTCGTCTCTCTCCACCTTTCTGGCTCTCCTATTCCTGTCGTCACACAGTGCAAAGTTCTTGGCTTCCCTTTGCATGCGGCTAAGAATGTGCAAGCCCTCCACCGCGCTGTCACCACCTGCCACTCTGTAACTCACCTCCTGCGGTGCGTGGTCACTCGACGCTCAGGTCTCCACGAGGCTCACGCGTGCCGAGTTGCCCACGCGCTGGCCCTCAACAAGGTCTTGTACTTTGCACCCTACGCTTCCTTCACTCAGACTCAACTTAACGCTCTCGAGACTGCCCTTGTGGGCCTCTACAAGGCAGCTCTCAACCTCCCTATCACTACCTCTACCACTAAGCTCTTTGCCACAGGCCTCTTCCATCCTCTTCGTTCTCTTCTCAGCCTCCATCGTGACTCGCAGCTTGCCCGGCTTTCCCTTACCCGTCAGGGTCAGTGGTTATTGACTCAAGCGGGTATCTCGCCCATTCCAATCTCCCCGTTTACCTCTCCTATTCCCACCCCCGCTCCCAATCTTCGTATCCTTCCCCTCCCGACCAACATGTCCCCGTCCTGCACGCCGGACGTCGTCATGCGGCCGCACAGCACCATTCCCCTCTCTTTGATACCCAGGGTGTAGCTTACACGGATGCCTCTTTCGTGGCTCCTCGAGGTTCCTGCGGCTACGCCCTGTACCATCCACACCTCCCTGATCCTGAAACCCACACCAGCGGGCCGTATCTACACCCTCCAGACGCATTGTCCCTCGAGGTTCTCGCCATGGCGCATGCCCTCCAGTCATTTGCCCTCCTTCCCTCTATCCAAGAGTACACAGTCTATTCAGACTCACAAGCCGCTATACAGCACATACAGAAACGCACCCTGACCCCTCCTCTCCAACAGGAGGTCGAACGAGCGGTCTCCGCCCTGCAGCCTTCCATCGTTTTCCTCCGCTGGGTCCCTGGGCATTCAGGGATTGACGGAAATGAGCTGGCCCATCAGCTCGCCCGCAACACACTTCTCCGGGCACCGTTGATCCCCTGGCCCAAGCCCTCGGAGGACGGTGGGAGACTCACTCTTCGCCGCACCATAAAAGAGGTCTACCTTGAGCTCCGCCTCGACAAACGCCTTTACCCTCCCCCTCATCCATCACTCACGGTGCCGGAGTCTCGCCTTCTTCGGCACATTCAGATGAATGCAATTATCACCCCGTCCCGCCTCTTCCTCTATCGCTATCGATCGGACCCTTCCTGTCCCAAATGCCCCTGTATCTATGCGGACCTGGCCCATTGCCTCTTCTATTGCCCGGCTGCTCAGCAGTCGGGTTCCTTCCCCCCACCCTCTCTATCCATCACCACCTGGCTCGACTGGCTTGGCGCTGAAGGGGAAGAAGAACAACGGCTTCTGGTCGCCCAGGCGGTAGAAATGCTCGGCCTGTAAATTTTGGTCGAATAAAAGTCTTCTACTACTACTACTATGCACAAAAACGAATACATGCACCTCTCATGTGTATTTGATAGTGACGGCCGGCCCACGCCCGTTGTAAAAATGGAAATATTTTGTCACTGTCTGCAAACTGAACTCACTGCAAGATCTATTTTTCATGCCAGCTCTTAGGCAATGCAACTGCGTTTTGAGCTTACTGATGTCCGGCTCAAACAGAGTTGTTCAGGGAAGTCGCGACTGGGTGGCAACGTCCTACACGAGGAGCCCTGCGAAGGGTTCGGTCAAGGGCCTTTCACAGGTTCCGCTGCAACCGTGTTGACCAGGTGGCACTTTTGTTAACTTCCAAATGTGCATACCGACGGAAGTAGAAAGGCACCATTCTCTGTGGAGTTGATACCTTGGCACTGTCTTAACAAAGGCAAAGAAACACAGCGGGGCCCAATTTTCTGAAAATTGATAAGGATTCCTTTTTTCCCCTGCACAGCTGTAGCACTATCGTTCACAAAATTTTACAGGTTGTTTACCGCTTTTGCATCCTGCATTCCTTATGAAAATACTTGTGACAAATTTTGTTTCCTGCGCAGAAATCACTCCAATCTAGTAAAGCTAGTAAAAATACTTACTGTAAAACAGTAGTCTTAAAATACGCGTGAGCGTGTCAACTTCCGGCGCTCACCGTTTCGGACGCCGGATGTCAAGAAAATTGCCGCCATTGCTAGTAATCAATTCAATGCGCCTCTGTCAGGCTTGTCTGTTCTAAGCGCGAGTGCTGAAGCTAGGTTTCAGCACTGTTTAAAGGCATTATAGCCCTTAAAAAGGGAACCTTGCTTCATTCTTCCTCCGGAAGTGAACTCGCCTCTAAGCAAAGATCGGTTTAGTTTGATTTATAGGGGCTTAACGTCCCATAGCGACCCAGGCTATGAGGCACGCCGTAGTGCAGGGCTGCGGAAGTTTTGAACACCCGGGATTCTTCACTGTACACTGACATCGCACATTACACGAGCCTCTAGAATTCCGCCTCCATCGAAATTCGACGACCGCGGCCGAAATCGAAAGACCTTGAAGGTGTGCAGAAGCACTTCAGCATGGTTCAGTTTCTTGCAACCATAGAAGAAACGAAACTGCGTAAAGCTCCTGGTTCGAATGGGCATATAGTGCAAGATGAAACTTCAAAGTTATTTTTGTATTTAGCTTTGGTGCTATCTTTGAGGAATGTGAAAAAATTACAAGCTTTTGCAGCAATACCCCCTCCTAAAGAAGCATCGATGTGATCCTTTAAAACAGAATGAAAGCCGGCCAGAAATAAACTCGCACAATGCGAAGTAAACACTCAAAGCGAAAACACAGAGCGTTCATTACTGCGCATGGCACGGACAATTTCTGGGGTGCGTGTCGTAACTGGGATGCTGTCATTCGATGAATAGCTACTCCATAGTTCAGTTTACCAAGTCGAATAAGGATTTTAGACGGGCCGAAAGAGCGGCACAAATGTTTTACACTTAATCTGCGGCGGTGACTTGGCGTGCAAACCAAAACACAGTGTCTGTCCTGTTTTGTATTCGATCTCAATATTCGTGCGATGTACCCTCTGGCGTCGGCCCACTGCTGAGTGTTATTTCGTCGTCGGGCTGCTTCTGCGCACTGCACGTAGGTAGCAACGTCAAAGATGTCTTCTGCGGCAACGTTGAGCAGCATGGCGTCAAACGCAGCTGTTGATTCACTGACGTGGAGTAGCCTAAAAGGCGTCATCTGGATTGGCACCATGTTATTGTAGGCGAACACCGCGTAGGGATTGACGAGATCCCAGGTCTTGTGTTCAGCACCGACATGCATAGCAAGCATGTCAGAAATGCCCTTCTTCAAGCACTCTTTGAGGCTATTCTGCCGATGGCAAGCTGTTCTTCGATTACTTCTCGGACTGTAGCGCAAGATTGTTTGATTTAGCTGCACTGTGAACGCTGTTCCCTGTCCGTGATGGGGGCGCCGCTTCGGGGTCGCCGATTCGTAAGAACATAGGTACAGTCTTTGTCAAAAGTAACCAGGCTGCATGGTTTGCTTCTGGCTCGTACAATGGAACCCTTACAGCTCCCCTGAAGCTGCAATGGTCGTCAAAGGTAAGGGCTGGGAGTCTTCTTACCTTCCAACACCTTTTGATCTTTAGGAAAGCCACAAAGGCTCCCCTATACAAGCTACAAGCAAACCATGCAGCCTGGTTACATTTGACAAAGACTGTACATGCGGTCCACGGAATACTTCGCGCCTTCCTCCACTGTGCCTTTAAGTAGGGCTTTTGTTTCGGAGTAGCGGGTCAGTCGCCACGGTGGTGCATTTGTTCCTAGAAAACGACTTGGGGAAGGGCCAGTCTGGTCTATGCCGATCTGTTGAAAGCGCAGTGATGCTCGTTCAATAGGTCGGTGACGTATTTGGTTGCTTAGAATCTCGAACAGATACAGATACAGAGACAGGGGAAAGGCAGGGATGTTAACCAGTAAGGTTTTCGCTTGGCTACCCTGCACATAGTAAGGGAATGGGGGGTTAATTTTACGTGCCGTGCGACATTGGTGCACACTTCTGGCCAGTAAAATTTGACGTGAATTCAGGGTGCAGGTAAATCCGAGCTGCCCAGCAGTCGGTTCGTAGTGAGAAGTGTGCCGGATTTCTTACCGAAGGATTGCAGGTAGAGCGAGAAAGTAAGGGCTTGAGTTAGGTGCGAACTTCTTTACGAGAACGTCATTCTTTACACAGAAGGAAGGCAGTCCGTGCGTGAAAGGCGCTGGGGATGAGGAAGCCTTGCCTCCTAAGTAATCGATGACGTTTTGAAGGTCGGGGTCTGAGCCTTGGTGCTTCGAGAAGTCAATGCTGCTTATCGGTTCTAAAAAAATGTCCGCAGCGTCCTCAGAATACCGATTGTAGTATTAAATGTTCGATAGGAAACCTCATGCTCTAATTTGCTGCAACAAGAGAAATATTTTTTGAGGTTGAGCGCGCTTGGCAAAGTCTGAACCCATTCTGTGGTTCGCAGCTTTGCATGACGAATCAGACAGCGGACGCCTCGAGGTTTTCACAGGGCTGAATTCGCATGCTATTAGAAGGATTACCAACTGAACAGCCGTATTTAAAAATACTTCTAACGATGCTCAGAAAATCGATGCGCTTATATTCACATGTTGAATTCTTAAATTTGCGTGAATGCCTCACTGCTCTACGGGAGGATTTTTGGGTGACCTGGTTCGTGATCGCAGCAACGGAACGGCGAGAAAAACGGGACAGGAAGACAAGAGTTTACAGACACAGCGCTGACGCTTCTTGCTTCCCGTCCAGTTTTTTTGCGCTATTCGACTGCTATACTCTACGGGTCTCTGAAGCCTAGGTGTCTGTATCAGTGATCTCCACTAGGTGGCTGGATGCCTCATTCCCGCTTTCCGAGACGAGCGTGAGTGAAGCCACCGGAAGTTGGAAGGCTTGTCCCGGAAGCCGGTATCTGCTGTGTATTTCAATGCAAAAAGCCGCGTTTTTCTCCCTTTCGTTCTCAGTTTTTTGCGCTGTTCTCGTGTAATATCTTCTGTTGTATGAAAGCAACAAGCAAGCTGAACGCGAGAAATGAGAGCATTGTGTGCAGAACACTGAAATTTCTGAGAAACCGAAGAAAACAGGCATGCAGGTCTCACCCTGCCGCGGCCAAGGAGTACGCGCATTAAACACTATGTTCTTGTCTGGTTCTTGTCTTTCGAACGTAAATGAGAAGAACTGGAATGCCGATGAGGCTAGGTCACCTTAAAACCGTATTTTTGTGTAGCAAAGAAAAGGCGAACAATGGCGCGGAAATCCTTACTCTCTAGGAGCCACTCGTTCTATAGCTGTAGCAGTTTCAGTTTAGAGTTTGTGGCGGACGATGACTGTTCTCACCGATGGTTGGTAATGTTTATCGCTTCAGGGTGTCATTTACCTTTAAGACGTGCTTTGAACCTAATTCCAAAGCCCAGCCACGTTTCAACCGCGCAGCGCAAGAGAAATGGCTGGCAAGACGAATGCTGCAGCCCGCATGAGAAGCGCTGTTAGAAGTCAACTGCACCAAGCATCACCAATAAAATCCCATTCAGGCTTACCTTCCTGCAGTAAGAAACAGTACATAACACGCTCCGTCGAAAAAGCAGTATCATACCTTTTGGAGGCGCTAGTGTGAACCAACCCAACACCATCGACACTTATTCAGGTAGTAGCCTAGCCCTCGCTCCGGTTTTGTCTAAACATAGTTCGGTTAAATGGTCACTGCCAAGTCTGCTTCCTGGTGAAGGTTTTCACCTATCTTTTTTTTTTAAATTTGCCTCTTAGTGACAGAATAATTTGGACTTGAGCGCGGGAACAAGCACCACAGTAAGTAGCAAAGTTGGCGACGCTAGTGCAACGGAATGACACCTAGCTGAGCAGACGAGGTTCCATACTTGCTGCGTGTATCGACGTCCTGTCTTCTGCTAGTGCCGTCCCAATGCGATGCAATGGATTATTACTTTTTAAACATCTTTCCTGAATACTTTGCTGGTCTCCTCACTGAGTTGATAGCGCAACAGGCAGGCATTATCATAGAAAAAGACGAGAACGGCGAAAATACGAAATGCTGAGCGGAAAACCAAAACTTGAACTGAAAAACCGTTCTGAGGTCTAATTTCGTGCACTGCCTAAGGCTGACTTCCGCGACAAGGCCGCTTACTTCCGGTGGCTTCACTTTAGAGCGCTTGATGCGCCATCCTGCCCCCCAGTGGAGATCAGTGGTCTGTATGTGCTGTACATTCATATCATCATCATCATCAGCCTTACTATTCCTAGTGCAGGATAAACGCCTCTCCCATGTCTCTCCAATTAATCCTCTCCTTTGCCAGTTGCGGCCATCGTCTCCCATCCACCCACCTAACTTTCTGCCGCCCTCTACATGAACAACCGAAGCTAGAAGTTCCGAGATATATATGCAGCCCTGCAGAGCTCAGCTTGACTTTGCGGGCCTGCCAGTTGAAGACTCAAGGACCCAGTCTCCGCAGAAGAAATAGTCTTGTGGGCCAGCGCTGACCAAATTATCGATGCATGATGCAATCACATTTCCATCGGAGTTATCAGTGCACGGCTCGCCTGCAGATGTCATTCTGTACGCCATCTGGAAAAAGAAGGATAAAAAAACTGGTGCTTCGGAGGAAGGAAAAAGACGAGAATAAAGTAAACGAGACGTATTACTGTCCGAACAATCATTCATTTGCGAAAGAAAAGCAGGGTTAGGATAAGTCATCTGCTCTTAGCTTCACAGTTGCTGATCCTGCTGTTTTCATATGCGCTTCAGAGCGACTTATCCATACATCATGCAGCTCTCGGACAGGCGTGTAACATTTTGCATTAAGTGGTGAGCTGCGCTCGAACAGACGGCCAGAATTAAAGCAAGCATATGCACGGGGAGAATAGCATAGCAGTCCCAAAGTAGAAAAGGCTTACGCTCTTGAAGCTGTGGTTTCTTCTGCGCCCTTTTAACCCTTTAACTGGATGAGTACACGATCTTCTGCTTTTTACGTCAAAAGCCGTCGGAGCCATAGGTCAAAAGCCCTTCATTGCACAGTGCTGACATTTAGTAGCGAATAATCAGCCACGCCTTTCACGGACAAATATAAACCGGCAGCCACTAGTCAGTTCCCAGGTTACCAATATGGACCGCTTGTACTTCTTCAGTGCGATTTGCGTAGCCACATTGACCGCCGGCTTCGACGTCTCTCTGGTGAGTAAGAAATCGCGGAGAAGAAACCCCGCCATGTCAGTGACCTCTGCCTCAGCGACGCGGCTTAGGAGATTGTCCGCAGCTTGCCACTTGTTCTGTCGACGAAATGATCCATACATAGAACCCGTTTCCGTGAGTGCATCTCCTTTGTCGTACCCGGGCCTGGTCGGCCCATCTCCGATGCACCCTCTTGGTTTCCATGGCCACTGCTAATCTGCAAGCGAAGTTCGTGGCAACCGGTGTCTGCGGCGCAACGCCGCTAGTCAATCCGCTTTGCTTGTCATTTCCACGGCCGCGTGAATGCTTCCCAGCCGACGAGCCCCCTAGCACCAAAGGGAATTACTGCGACCAGGCGCTGGCACTAGACACTCTGTCTGCCACGCTGCCGCGAGCGTACACCGAGATTTACAATGCGTTTTATGATGTGCATAAGAAACCAATACAATTAGTGTGGTGAGAATGATGATGAAATACCCAGACAAGCTTCTGCGACCACTGGGCTTCCTGCCTTGTAAAATTTCTTCGAGACTTGTCTGGACTCTAGGTATTAACAGCAGCAGTATTAACTATTGTGGAAGCGTGTATGCATGACTTCTTAGAGCTGTCTGATCACAAATATGTTCCTGGAATTTCCCATCTTAATTAACAACTAAGTGTGGCTACAATGAAGCAATGGCCGCTAAAATAATCACAAGACTAATCACATCAGCGGCTTGTAACAAGCTGAACTACCCTTAGTGAAAACTAATACGTTTGGAATATACGGTGCCCTATTTAAATTGTATTTTAAACATATTTTGTATTCCTGAATGCACCAAGAATATGTAAGAAATACCTTCCTGAAATATCCGGCTGGGTATTCGAAATATATTCGTAAAATTGCCAAAAATACCTCACTTAAAGCATACTTCGAGCACTTTTCAAACACGTGAAAAATATGCATGCAGTTTTAGCATCTTGTCAATGTATTAAAAGTGCACTTTCGTAAATATAAAATTAATTCATTCGAAGTACACTTCAATTCTAACAAACGGGCAGTCATTTTAAACGTACTTGCAGCACACTTCTAGCTGCCGTTGAACAGTCGAGGGCTCGAAATCGCGTTTCCGGAAATAGCATTTGCATTTTGTCAATGTATTTGTAGTGTACTTCCGTAAATACGCAATTAATTCGTCCACAGAATAGTTTAATTCTTGCAAACAGGCAGTCCGCATTAGCATATTTGCAGCACAATCGAAGCTGCCGTTGAAGAATCTAATGCTCAAAATCGAGTTTCGGGAAATCGCATTTTCGTGCTGGCAATGTATTTAAAGTGTACTTTCGTAAATACGCACTTAATGTGTCCAAAGTATACTTAAATTTTAACAAATGGGCAGTCCGCGTAAACATATTTGCATAACACTTCAAGCTACCGTGGAATAATCTAGGGCTCGAAATGACGTTTCAGGGAATAGTGAAAAGTCTCCCTTTCCTGTCGTCCTTTCGTTTATGGTAACTTCTCGCAGGAAGGTAATCACCACTTATTTACACTACGTGCGGACAACTCGATAGCATTATACCGGCAAAGGCGCCTTGGGTACTTTCGGGCCCGAAAATGCCAGCGAAAAGGACCCCGACTGGCAAGGCCGACCGCCTCCCTTAGACGCCCGTGTATCTGTTGGTTGACAGTTTGACTCTTGACCTATACCTGACGCAAGTTTCAACTAGCAATTCGGTTCTAGATTGCCCCAAGATTCGAAAGGAAGCAGTAGGACACTTCTGCTATAATTTGGGGGCCCACAGTATTTGCGTAAAAAAACGCCTCACCGCGCAAGATAATGCGTCGCACTCGGTGGGTACATCCAGGGTGTCCCAGATACAGGGTGTCCCAGCTAACTTGGAAAACGAGCAACGTCTTACTGAGTGTGGGGCTATCGGAGTATCTGTTCTCGCTTCGGCGAACGCGGCTTCGGCCGCTTCTTTTTGAGCAGCGTCCGCTCCGGCGGACGCAGTTGTTGCTGCGACGCGCGTCTTTTCTTTCCTTTTTCTCTTTCCTCTGATCTTTTAGCTCTCCTCTATCTGCACGTGGCAGCGGTGGTGGCTTGGCTCGAGCCAGTAGCAGGCCCGTGCAATTTCCTTTTCATCCTTCCCTCAGTCACAACAACAACAACAGCTAACTTGGAACAAGATTTATAAAAAAAACTAAGTGTTCTTCAGAATTGAAATCGCGTGGGTGTTGTTAGGTTTTACCTAAAGTTACAGTACCATTTTTTTCGCTCCTCCTATATGATTAATTAGTCGAGATAAATAAGTTAACTTTTTAAATATAGCTTGAAACGCTCAGGCGTCAATAGGAAAGTTGTGGAGCTCCACAAATATTGTCCACCCTAGGCACTTCCAACGAGATTGACTTAGCGTGGCCGTTTTTATTCGGGAAAAACGAAAGCCCGCGGAGTTTAAAAAATACCACGTGACAGCGCACTGCGTGCGCCTGAACTCGCCGCGATTACAGCGCTCTCATCCGTGCTTTGTAGAAAGTAAACTCGCTTCGCGCCTTTCGGGCTGCCCAAGGCAGACCTTCGCGTTGAGCTTGGTTCCAAGATAAGTGCCAGTGGGCACGGGCAGCAGTTGAAAGAAAGCGCGGCTCCCGTTTCTGCGGCGATAATTGCGCTCTCACGTGAGCAGAATGCATGCGGAGGAACGATTACAATCTCATGAGTTCGAATTTGGGAGCAAGATCCCAACAAGCAAAGACACATTATAAGAAGCTTGATAACGTCGTGTGAATCACGATGAAAACGTAAGCCGCGCTTCCTTTCAAGTGCCACCCGAACCCACTGGCGCTTATCTTTGAACCAAGCACAACGCGAAGCCCTTTCTCGGGCAGCACGAAAGGCGCGAAGCGAGTGATGCTTTTTACAAAGCACGGATGAGAGCGCTGCAATCGCGGCGCATTCGGGCGCACGGAGCGCGCTGTCACGTGGTATCTTTTAAACTCCGCAGGCTTTCGTTTTTCCCGAATAAAAACGGCCACGCTAAATCAATCTCGCTGGAAGTTCTTCGTTTGGATAATATTTGTGGAGCTCCACAACTTTCGTATTGACGCCTGAAGGTTTCAAGCTATATTTGAAAAGTTAATTTATTTATCTCGTTTAATTATTCAAATAGGAGGACCGAAAAAAATCCTACTGTAATTTTATATAAACCCTAACAACATCCAGGCTATTTCAGTTCTGAAGAGCGCTTAGTTTTGTTTATAAATCTTGGGCCAAGTTAGCTGGGACACCCTGTATAAGACAAGACATGTATGGCACTTGTCGGAGGACTTCTTGCTTGCTGCGTCACTTTCGTCATGATTTCTTGTGTGTAGGTATATTTCCTTTTCCCATTCGGTCACGTGACCCGATAGTCTCATACACCTCTTGATTGATGATATCTACGCTTGTGCATTTTGATCTGCAGTTGGAGCATTAACCTGTCTCATTCTGTGAAGCCGACCAGTAGACCTTTTAAGAGCAACTAAATATGTTTGCAATGTATTCAATACGTTCTTTTAGTCTATTTATAATTTATGTAATGCATATCTGTAGTATATTTTTAATGCACTATAAATATACTAAGCGGGCAAAAATGTGCTTGTCATGTATTTTTAAAAACGTTCAAAAAATTATTCCTAGTATACTTAGAAAGCATTCGCAGTGCAGTTTAAGCATGGGGACAACAAAATAGGACATAAATATGAAGTTAATACAATATGTTTGAAATGCATTTTCAGCTCATCCTCTGTTTCGCTAAGGGTAAATTTACGCTATTTAAAGCACATAACGAATCTCTCGACTCAAACAAGGGCGCGTATATAGTGGTTCATTGCCACGCCTGAAAAACATGATTTTGGCCGATATTCTACCACGTGTTTATTTTTGAGAAGGAAAGGAGCAGATATAAATGGGAAATTTAGTATGCATTTCCAAGTGAAATTCGCATGAAGACTGTACAACCGTTGCGACAATCTGCTGACGGTAAAAGAAGAGTGCCTAACTTTGGAGCAAGTAAGAAAAAACAAGAAACGAGAGCTAAGTTGATATTAACGCAACGCGCTTGAGAGAGAGCGGATAAAAATACGCACGCATGGGCGCTTTATGTAGTCATGTTTGCTTGCATAATGCACACTTGAAGGCCAATTCCCGTCTGTGCCTACCACCTTTTCACTGTGTGCGCGTCCTTGTGTTCTGCTGGTGTCTTCTAAAGACTACGCGGTGCACCAACTCGGCCAGCAGTTAGCGTTATTTCACCTTATTACTGCAAGCTGATACCTCATTACTACCTCGGCAGAAGACCGATTGATCCTCTCCGACTAAAAAAAAAAGGAAAATGTAGCCGATCGCAACAGGGTCTTCGACGTCCTTCACCTTCTCGGGGCGAGACATAGTTTTACGCTATGTGTTCTTATGGGTAAATAGCACTTGCTAGCATTTAATTTATTGCCACCGTGGTTATGTCATGCCCACATTTATTTAGTTATTTTACAAAACTAGCAGCCACCTTTTAGCGGCCAAAACAGAAGTGAACAGAGTACAAGGTTCGTGTGCAAACTGGCGCCAGTTAAACTCAAGAAAAAGGACAACAGAATACATCAATATTCGGTTGTAATACATATAATTCAGAAATTAGCCGTTCTGGGCCTACACGGCACGAACGTACGTTCAAAAAAAATTGAGGGGCACTCTTACTGTCTAAAGTGCGTAGAGGCGAAAGCGTTTTCCGCAGCACATTAACTGCCTCAGTGGCGCTGGTGACGTCAGCACTCAATGACGTCACGCATAATTAATGACTAATTACTAAGTAATTACAAATTACGAATAATGGCTAATTACAGGTTAATTACTATACACTGATTAACTGCTAATTAATTGCGCTTAAGCTTCGCCTTTAGGAGTGGAACGCGACAGCGTGTTGAGGCTCTGCTAGAGAGTCCATGGAAAGCCACTCCCCGTTCGGCGCGATGCCTTGCCCTTTGAACGCAACGCTTTTTGAGGAAAGGAAACCGCACCGTACAGGAAGGGAGGAAGTGGGAGTGAAAGAAGAAAGAGAAAGAGCGGCCGTACTGAAGAAAATGAAAATTGTATTTGAGGAAAGGAAATTACGCAGTAACTGTCTCGCATATCTCGGTGGACACCCGTCATTCATTTGTAGAGGAAGGGAGGAAGTGGGAGTGAAAGAAGAGAGAGAAAGATGGGCTGTAATGTAAGAAAATGTAATGTAATTTAATGTAATGTAAGAATATGAAAGTTGTATTTGAGGAAAGGAAATTACGCAGTAACTGTCCCACATATCTCGGTGGACACCCGTCATTCATTTGTAGAGGAAGGGAGGAAGTGGGAGTGAAAGAAGAGAGAGAAAGATGGGCTGTAATGTAAGAAAATGTAATGTAATTTAATGTAATGTAAGAATATGAAAGTTGTATTTGAGGAAAGGAAATTACGCAGTAACTGTCCCACATATCTCGGTGGACACCCGTCATTCATTTGTAGAGGAAGGGAGGAAGTGGGAGTGAAAGAAGAGAGAGAAAGATGGGCTGTAATGTAAGAAAATGTAATGTAATTTAATGTAATGTAAGAATATGAAAGTTGTATTTGAGGAAAGGAAATTACGCAGTAACTGTCCCACATATCTCGGTGGACACCCGTCATTCATTTGTAGAGGAAGGGAGGAAGTGGGAGTGAAAGAAGAGAGAGAAAGATGGGCTGTAATGTAAGAAAATGTAATGTAATTTAATGTAATGTAAGAATATGAAAGTTGTATTTGAGGAAAGGAAATTACGCAGCAACTGTCTCGAAACCGAAAAGCGTGACACCTCTGCTGACAAGCTTCTGCTGACAACCTTCTGTCGACAACGATGAGGCATTAAAGGCTTTTGCCTTAAAAAACAACTTATTCCGCCTTTTAGCCGTGCACGTGAAGTATTACAACAGGTGTGCTTTCCTAAAGAAGCGCAGCTGGTTCATCATTTCTGATGAAATTGCGTAGCATCATTTTCGGCCGTTTATTGGGCACCTTATCTAGCTGACGGTTAGGCTATGTCAGTGCTTGGTATAGACTATATACTTACACAATACCGTAATATCGCCCTTGTCTACTCAAATTCAGGTTGAACTACTTTGTTAGAAATATCCTGCCTTCCACCGAGAAACGCATCAAGTGATACAGAAATGCTATTATATTTTTCAGCGAGCAGATGCGCTCCACCGTGTACAAAGAGGGTTCTTGCCCCACTGCCACTTTGTTGAATGTGCATCTCAGTGTTATTGCTGGGAGCGTAAAGTATCACAAAAACATATAGAAGGGGTGTACAAGAAATAAGGTACATTACTTTTGGGGCTTCACGCTGCGCGACTAGGTCACTCGAATGAAAGGAATAACGCGAATGCCAGTTCATTCCCTGCATATTCTTTCCGTTTATGGGCTTACACGGTACCTTATTTTCAGATCGCGAAGACAAACTCGAAATCATATGTGAAGTTTAGGAACTTCGGTTCTAACAGCATGCACCAATGCCAATCTGCGCAAATTCTTTCTATGAGAGGCGATACCTGGCAGGTGCGTCTTCGCGCGGTTCAAGACGGATACGAAGATTTGTAAGCGAACAGTTTTTTTTCCCTAAATATAGGAAACCAGAAAGAGATTTGAAAGGTTAAATAAATTGGCTCCGTATTTTCTAGGCAATGTTTCGATACTGAAATAAATATAACCACGGATGGGTATGGCACAGAAAAGAATGTTTTGACGTACAAGCTAGGACCTGGTAAGTGCATAACTGTTGCCTTTCCGTAGGTACGTAAAATAAATCTTCCCTTCCTACTCCTTTCATCCTCTCAGTATGGGGATAAAAGACTGCTGTAATATTTTCTGGTAACGTAGTGCTAAAAGGCACCTGATACCTGTTTTTCCGTTCATTAGAAAGCTTCTACACTCTAAACAGGAATACACCTATATGGAAGTAAAAAAGAATAAGCTTTCTTCTAGCGCTCTTCTTTTTATGAAAGGGAATGTGCTAGAGGACAACTTACTAAAATTGGTAAATTGGTTTTCGAGGAAAGGAAATTGCGCAGTATCTGTCCCACATATCCCGGCGGGCACCTGAAGCGCGCCGTAAACGAAAGGATGAAGGTAGGAGTGAAAGAAGAGAGAAAGAGATGCCGCAGTGGAGGTCTCCGGAATTATTTTGACCACTTGGGAATTTAACGTGCACTGATACTGCACAGCCCACGGGCGCCTCTTGCGTTTCGCCTCCATCGAAACGCGGCCTCCGCGGTCGGGTTCCAACCCGGGTACTCCGGCTCGGTAGACGAGCGCCTTAACCACTGAGCCAACGCGGCGGGTGACAACTTACTCCCTCTTTACCCATTCCGTTTAGAGTGTGGGGTAGTTCACAACAGGTTTTCAGCATTTCTTTAATCGTATTGAAAGAATTATTGGCTACAGCAGGAAATCAGAAACACATTACGCCAAAACTTCCAAGGCAATCACGTGACTGTCATTGTTTCCAGGCCTATTAGCGGATAGCTTTTGTTCAAACTTTTATTAGAGAAGGACACGTTGAGCACAACTCACGAGGTTATTGGTCGGAGAAAAGGACGTCACTTTCGGGGTCCCTACCCAAGACCAACAGAGCACTATCACCTAGCGGAAGTCCGCCCATTTGCCACGGATTTTTATCACCATTTATGCTTGCGATGATAGGCTCTGCGGAGAAAAATATGCAAAAATTCAATAACGTGGCAGTGCCCATTATAAACCGAATGTCAGAACTGGAAGGACACAATTCCATTAGGCATGATCATGACGTTTGGCGTACCTTTTTAATGAGAGAACAATTACTGTTTAAAATGCACCCAAGTGCAGTTATACGGCTACAAAGAAAAGTTTACAATTTTCATAGTAATTTCGTAGTTGAAAAATTCGGCCTCGTCCGGATTGCCTGTGCAGCAGGTACGCGGGCCTCGTTTAAGTTGTCACATTTTTACATGAAATGTTTTCTGCTCAACTAAAATTTGTAACCCCTTCCTGCTTAACCTATCTGAGCGAGAAGTTTTAATTGTAGGAAAAACATTCCACGAATAAATATTTGTCCATGAGATGGGTTTCAGTAGGCCCTCCCACAACATGAGTTCCTTGTTACCAAGCCTATAGAAAGCACGAGATGAATTTGGGAAGACAAGGGGCGGGTTAATGCATGTATATTGTTACGAGGTGAATAGTCAATACCCCATAAAAACACACTACACACCTGCACACGGAAGTTCCCGACGAACGTACATTCGCCATGTTCTCAGAGCCACGCGCGCCCTCACGCTTTGACTTTGTCTGCGCCTCCCGTGCGGTGCGCCACATTTGTCGCTCGCCATTCGCCACATTCGACGTCACACGTCCACGTCACAACAGCGGTAGCTCAGGACGTACTACGTCCGCAGCTTATGAACGTGGGTGGCGCTGATGAACACTTTCAAGGTTAGGTTATTTGTAAACATAAATATTCCCGAAAGCAGAAGATTTGACAGCCGTCGCCGTAGCTCAGAAGTAGAGCACCGGATGGATAATTCGGAGGTCGCGGGTTCGGATACCACCGGCGGCATGTGGTTGTTTTTTCTTGTACTTTTCTAATCAATTAGCTTTAGGCGATGACATATTCAGTAATATTCTAAATTGATCGACACCACAAAATATATATATATATATATATATATATATATATACACCCTGAGGAAGGACGGTCCTCCGTCCGAAACTGTCGGTATTAAATTAAGATAATTGCAAGGTTGTGAACCCTTCTTCTACAAGTCTTCCTGGCCCATTGAACGACAAGACCTCCTGCAACTACTATATATATATATATATATATATATATATATATATATATATGAGAAGCCATGAGCCACAGAAACCAAGGGACAGAGGGGATTTTTAAGTTATTTTGTGCTGGTTGTTCGATTTAGAATATTACTGAATATGTTATCCCTTAAAGCTAATTGATCAGAAAATCACAAGAAAAAACAACCACATGCCGCCGGTGTGATCCGAACCCACGACATACGAATTACGTGTCCGGTGCTCTACCGCTGAGCTACGGCGACGGCTGTCAAATCTTCTGTTTTCGGGGGTATTTATGTTTACAAATAACTTTACCTTGAGAGTTCATCAGCGCCAAACACATTCTTAAGCAGCGGACGTAGCACGTCCTGAGTTACCGCTGATGTGAACTATAATATATATATATATATTATATATATATTATATATATAATATATATATTCGCCGCGATCTGGTTCGAACCCTACATTTCAAACTCGAACCCGACCACAGCGGCAGCGTTCCGATGGAGACGAAACGCAAAAGGTGCCCGTGTGCTGTGCGATGTTAGCCCATGTTAAAAATCTCCAGGTGGTCAAAATCATTTTAGAAACCTCCACTACGGCACCTACAGTATTTCTCTTTCTTTTTTCACTCCCTCTTCCATCACTTCCCTTGCGGCGCGGTTAGCGTGTTCACCGAGATATGTGAGAAAGTTAATGCAATTTCCTTTCCTCAAAACCAAACTTTCATTTTCTCACAATCCGATGGGCATGTTGCCAGCGGCAACTGTAGGAAGGTTGTGATGACGTCACAAAACATGCGACTTGGGTGACATGTGGGCCACCTGATTATAAAGAGATGGCGTTAAGGGCCCCATTGTACAGAGCATTCGTTGTTGGCGCTGTCGGTATTGTGAGCGAGAAATCACGGGCATGGCTTTGGTAGGTGTACCCCAGAGAGCAACCTAGGATGCCACCTGGATCATGGTACCTTGCGGTATAGTCACAAATCGCCCACCGGATAATGAGCGAACTGTCCAGCGTGGCAGGTGGCTGTCAAATTCATCATTTGTCACTCAGGAAGAGCAACCGGAGCCTTACAATACCCACCGCCGGGAGCACCTGCCATTGCTAGGCAGTGGAGCATCCTTTACCCGCTCCACCACTGCGCGAAGAGGGATAGGAGGACTTCCAGGGATCTATGAATGTAGAGCAGAGAATGGCCATCTTGACTACAAGAGAATTCACCCAACGCTGCCGGGTCATATCCTTAAGGCGGAGCTTATCTGTCCTCGCCATATTTTCTCGATCCGCTGCTTTGGAGTCTGTTAGGATTATCAAAGACTTGTTGCTACAGGAACTACATACAGGGCAAAATAAGCAAGGAAGCGCTGAGCATCCTCCTCGAAGCAAAGCTTCCAAATAAGACTTTAAGACACAGGATTTTCTGGATACCGGCACACACCGGGATAGAGGGTAACTCGAGGGTACACAGCCTACACTGTAAAAAATATTTATTGAAAAAAACAAATTTTCTGGCAGCTGGCCTGCCAGAAATTTTCTGTTATGCTATGTTTTCGGTTTTTTACTTTTTCTGTCATTTTACAGATCTTTTCTGTTTTCGACTAACATAGAATTTCTGTTAAGACGATAGAAATTTTCTGTTATTGTATGTTTTCTGTTTTTACTTTTTCTGTCATTTCACAGGGTTTCTTGTTAACAATTAACAGAAAATGTCTGTGAGGATGACAGAAATTTTCTGTTTTTACTTTTTTCTGTCATTTCACAGGTTTTTTTTTCATGACTTACAGAAATTTTCAGTGAAGCTCCATGTTCTGTCATTTCACACACTTTATTTCTTTCACATCATCTTTTAATGACTGACATAAAAACAGACACAGAACATTAAGACTGCTGCCACATTTCAATAGAATAAAATATTTCACCGCTTTTAAACAATCACAAGCAAAGGCAAGTGAGTATTCAAGAATATTGGAAAATATGCAGTGTTAAACAATGCAATCATGGCTGATATTTTACTATACAGTAATATCTTTCAGCATCACTTAAGTTAAACGGTAGGAGGGTGGCCGAAGAAAAAAAGAAACTTACGTTGCCCTGCCTGCCCTACAGGCATACAGTAAAAGCATGCAAAATATGCAGTAATGGCAAGTAAAGTAGAAACGAAACCTGTGCCTTTCTGTCATACAGAATGGCATGATTCACTCTAAAATAGTAATACAATACAATGAATACGACACGAAGTAATAATACCTGAACAATGAACACAACCAGTCACTAAACTAAAGGCAAGCATACGCAAAAGGAGAGTATTGGAAAAATATGCTTTGCTCATGACTAGTGCTGCATTAAGCAGCAAGATGAAAGCAACAGGACATAAGGCATGCCACAAGCTGTTTGCCTTATCACAGTTTAACTGCAAAACATTTTTTCACTCCAGTTAGTATGTCTTATCTTGAGACTACAATAACTTTAAAATGAAAAAAGTAACACAGACAAGATAGAAAGTAGTGCTACAATTCATACAACCAGCCACTGAAGTGTAACAGCAAGTATAAGCATAAATAAGGCATCTTAAGCAAATTGTGTCTTGCCTGACACTAGTACGAAATGAAGTGAGATAGAAGCAACCGGACATAAAGCATGCCACAAGCTGTTTGACTTATCAGTGTAACCATATAACATTGATTCTCTATACATAGAACATCCACTCTTGTGACTACTGCATGATAAGTCATGCCACAGGCTGTTTGGTTTATCACAGCGTACACAAAATATTGATTAAAAAAGTTGTCAGATTTCAGAACAGTTAAAAGTCAAAGTCTTGCATGATGAGGGAAGGAACTTTTGAAGAGGGGCAGTGTTGCTTCTTCTTTGAGTGCTCTGCCTTCGTTCCCCGGACAGGATTCACAGCTGCAATGGTCCTGAAACAAGGACAGAACATTGTTACTCCTCGGACAGTGAGCATATCTATACTGTCTTCAAAGAAGTAATAAACATTGCAAGAAGACTGCGCCCCTCCTCCTACCCCAAAATTTAATTCCTTTGTAGCCCACATTTCAGTTTCATTGTGTGCACTAGTGAATATATCCAGTAGTCTTTAGTACTCAGTACAAAACCAGACTTCAAGCCAAAATAAACCTTTCCTAAATGTTCACTTTAATAAGGTTTTTAACAACCATAGTGTTTTGTTACTTGCGTGAAAGCTGCTCACTGAACTCTAACACTAGTTTTTAATGGGATGCAAAAACAACTCCATGAAACCTGTTGTTATTGGGAAAAATTCATTCTGTCTGCACTTTCCCAATTTGTTGCATGCCGCGGTGGCTCAGTGGTTATGGTGCTCGGCTGCTGGCCCGAAAGACGTGGGTTTGATACCTGCCGCGGCAGCCGAATTTCGATGAATGCGAAATTCTATAGGCCCGTGTGCTGTGCAAATTCAGTGCACGTTAAAGAACCCCAGGTGGTTGAAATTTCCGGAGCCCTTCACTACAGCGTCCTTCATGGCGTAAGTCCCTTTGGGACGTTAACCCCCAATAAATCGAATCAAACCATTTTGTTGATGTCAGTGTGGCAGCGAAAAAATGCATTTATTGCTGAGAAAACTACATTTAGAAATTTTCCAGTCACTAAATTCAAATTCTGATGTATACGCCGAAAAGGACTTCATGACCACATTTTGAAGTTAGTTGCGGGGCTGCTTAGGGCCTTGTTATCTGCACCCAGAAATCTGACGTGTCAGTAGATTGCAGTCTACTTAGAAATTGAGGCAATGATGACAACACCTGCACTTTGTTTCTTCATTTTATGTAGCTTGTAAAAGCACCATTTCAGTCTCCTTGCAATCAGACTAGCCTCTCGACAAAGACCAACTTCAGTTTCCATTCAATGTTCCTTCAAAGCGCTCTCTGACACCAGAGTAGCAATATCTATGTATACATAGGCCGAATCATCAGCATGCCTATTCTGTGTCACCCGAAAGCACAGCCGTAAGCAAACATCTTTTGACAGGTAATAAGTAAGTTTGCAGCACATATTGACGTGTTTTGTCTTTACAGAGATTCAGATGCATGACGAGGGATATGCACATTTTAGTGAAGATGGAATTAACTGAACTGAGCAGAGGCTTGTTTGTATTACTAATGCCCAACTAGTGATACGCAAGTCTAAAATGAGGTCTAGTGCTGCAGAGCAAGCTGTTACGTGAATGTGACGTTACCCTCTTAAATCTGCACTCAGCTTCCACTGTCCAAGAATAGTGCAAAGTGCCTGCTGCCCTGAGTGATGAAACTTTTCTGACCACAACCTCAAGCAATAACCCAGCTAAAGACACATGCAGAATGCACACAAAATATTCTCTGTAGGCAGAATCAAAACAAAATTAAGCAATAGCTTCGAATAAAACTTTTCGTTGAGCTTTGGAAGTCGCACATATTCAGTGCTGTAGCATTTTCCCCATACGCCGCTAGTACGGCTCACATGCAGGCCTCAACAATGCAAGTACTAACAGCCTTTTTCAGTATCCTGGCTTATGCTCAGTTTGAACTGGGCTGCAAGGAAAAGGTACTTTCACTATCGCGCATAGCAGTCCTCGAGGCTAGTCAACACAGCTGAGCGTGTCTGTACAGCATCCTGGGCTCCTCACTCCTTCCACATATAAATTCCCCCCTACAGATGCACTTTGGAAGAAATATGTGCGGCTTACAGCGCACCCATCAAGAAAGCTTCATGTCAAATGCAGCAATAACACTGCTGTATCTCTCATCAGCAATCCTCACGTAATTGACTGAGGAGCCAGTTTATTGAGGCACACATAGCGAGGTATATGCCACAACAATATGCAATGCTGTATGCATGGGTTATCTTGCATAGTATACAATTCAAGACTGTAGGCTCAAATGCCGCAAAAAGGAAGTCTTCCAGTCGACGGCACCAACCAACCATTACGATGTTGTGGTTATTTTGGCTAATTTGTGGTTTATCCTTTCCTTTTGCCAGCTGGTGTGATGAATTAGCAAGTGCATGGGAATTAACAATGAAGTCGTCAGAATCATTCAACACCATAGGGGCATTTGCTGCTGCATTCTTCAGTTGTATCCAGCTATAGTCACAATATGAAGCATTGCCTAACAGTTCACGCTCAAATGAATGCAAATCAAAATACAGAAGAGAAAAAACCCAAACTTCCCATTAGCAGTGAACCTGTCTCCGACAAGTAAAAGCAATGCCAGCCTTAGGGGAGGGTGACCGGTGCAATCGCACAAGACGTCACCAAAATGGGGATGCTGAGTTGCCCTGTGGGTGTTATGCTACATCCTCCCATCCTCTACCCGCCTTCCCTCTGTCCCTTGACCTTCAAAGGAGACATTTCCAGAGCTCTTCAAAATGAGGGAGACAATATGTATGCCTGAAGCATGCCAAAATGAGTGCATAACTCGCTACTGTAGAGGGTTGCAAAGGGTGCATGCACCTTACAGACGCGGCATAGTTTCAGGTGTCGTTTGTTGCGGGCAGGACCATCTAAATGACATTCTTTCCACCTGTAAGCTCTGCTGCGGCAGAAGGGAAAGGGGTAGGGGAGGAGAGTTGTGCTTAGAGAGCTTTGTCAGTTCACTGCTTAGCCCTTGTCCCGTCTCAGTTGTGCAGATTCTTTCCATCTTTGAACTTAATACTGCCTTCAGCACGCCCTGTGCATTATCTAAATCGGAACACATCTGACTGTGTCAAGCTGTATTGCATTTAATGGTGGTAGGAAATAATGTGTGCACCATTTCTCTCCCTTTTGCATGCTCTGCTCTGTGAGAATTTCATTATAGCTAGTTCTTCTTTTAGGCACCCAGTGCTGCAAGCAGCACTGCTTGATTTTAGGCGTTAATTACAGACCTAAATGTAGACTGGGCTTTTTGCTAATCATCATCTTTGAGACTCACGGGATTTTGGACTGTGAGCCCATAGTTACTCGTTCACAAGAAATACCTGTCTTGGACAAAAAAATGTTTTTAATTCTGAATGGCGAGAAAATGGGCACAGAAAATTTGAATGATTTTGTAGAGAATGGTTGTAGTGCTACTATTGTTACTATGTGCATAGATGTAGACAAAAATTTTGTGCAGCGTTCTGGCAACTTAGAAACAGAGATTTGATTTCCTGTGTCTGGCATTATGTCGGCATGGTTTGTTTTTACTTTGAAATTCGTTTACTTCTACCCAATCACCTGTCCTGCCTCTTGCATTGTAGCTATGGACTGAGCAAATGAACTCTCCTAACAAGCTGTCTTGCCTTATGCGCAGTTCTAAGCAAGACAATTTATGAAAGAAAAAGAATGCCGAAGTGCTAAAATTGCTGGTGCATTGTGACAGTTTTCAAGAAAAAGCAGAGACGATGGAAAAAGCCCTTTTTAAAGTACAGGAACAAGATGAATTATCGTACTAAGGTTAAAACTAACCTGATCTAGCCTGGCTAACTTTGCACGGCCTACTGTTTAACCTGAATAAGTTCAGCTCATGTCGACAATAGCTGTTTCGCCCCACTAAACTTTTGCCCTGTGTATGCAGAAAAGTGGTACGCCAGACCTTCTTCACACCAATCTGTAGCCAAGGCACTGTTATTAGGAACAGAAGGAATCCGTGATGATAAATATAACGCTTGTACCATTTTCTACATATCCAACTGGAAAAAGGTTTCAATTTTCCTGTCACCCAATTTAACGCTATCAAAATTTTGTTATGCTGGCTTTTTTGTAGTCACTATTAAAAGCGGAGCAGGCAACACTAAAACATCAGCTTCATGAGCTAAATAATGGTTTCAAAAGAAGCGGAAATGCCCTGGGAAGGCCAGTATCGTGAAAGACAGCGACCCAGAGAAGAGAGATTGCATGAAAAGTGGGACAGGTGGACTGTGCTCATGGTTCTAGGAAACTAACACACAACTTAAAAATCTGGATACCACTTCTCTGCTGCTTCACGGATATGTACACCAACGTAACACATGTTGACTACGATAACACCAAAGTAAATCTGGCCGGTCCCGTCCGTGACCGAATATTACAACCATTCAAGACATTTTAGTGGTTATTGCAGGGGCAGATTCATGGGTGCGACTGGAAGGGGGGGGGTTTGAAGGAGGGGGGTGGGGTACATTAGAACCATGTATTCCTTGGACATTTTTCATCTAAGAAATGAGGTTCAACATGGCTGTCATTTAATATTTTCCAGTGGGAATCCTTTCCTTTTAATCAATTTCTCCTAGGTGAGCATTACCATATATCCTAAACAAGGTTTCTCAAAGACACCTCAAAAACAAGTCTTCAGTGGACGCTGGATATTTAACTTATTAAGACAGAGTATTCTGTTTGTGCTGCAAGCTCTTTGACAGGGATCCCATGTAATCACCAGCGGCAACTGAATAAAATGACTGGAGGCACATGGCACAGATTCTTAGAAGCCTCGAATATTTGACAAATCACTTCGCACCAAATCAAGCTTGCGCAGAGGCAAGTCTAAGAATGAAGCATAGCAAATGCACTGACAAGGAGCATGAACTCATCATGGCACAAGCGAAGAAACTCTTCAAGAATGTCTTAGAGCACCTCATCAAGAGAAAAGGCATATATGGTATTTCATGGCTGTTCAGACTGGCTTTTTGAAATCTGTGAGGAACCAGGGCAAAAAAAATAACAGACTACACAGAAGGAGGACCACATGGACTGAAGCACTGAATGATCAACTTTTGTACAGTTTCCTGTCAGCACACATGGCAAAAAAAGGTGAAACCATATCAGGAGATACCCCGAAACAATGTGACAAGTGGTTTTTTTAGTCTGAAAAAACAGAGGGAATAAGCCAGTAAGCATCTGCACAGCTGTTTCTAGGACACAGCAGAAAAGCAGTTAGTGAAGAATGGCCAACAAGGAACATGGAAGAAACCAGGGTGGAAACAAGTGCACAAGACATGGTCTTGAAAGCTAAAACCAATAAAAGTGATAAAAACGTCACAGGCCAATGAATAACAGGGCAAAAGGCTAAAAAGATTAAAGTCGCAAAAGTGACAATGAGGTCAAAGACCAAATGTAAAACCAGAAGTGGTGAAGGCAAAAAATGAAAAATACGACTGAAGGCCGAGGGTGCACATGGTGAGACAAGTGTTGCATATATAAAAACTGGTATTGCATGACAAATAGGCTGGTACTTTTTCAAATAATGAAACTGAAGGTTTCCTTATGCACTGGTCCTTCATTGCCAGTACCTTGCCTGCTTTTATGATTTCACAAGCCAGTGAGTTCTTGTTCTTCGCTATGAATTCCATTCTTCGAAAATCGGATAAACGTCCTGTTTCCAAAATTTTACAGTTCCGACAGTGAATGCCAAGATGGCAGCATTATTCATTATCAGAAAAAGAACTACCCTACCTGCCATCCAATGCCTGGTTTTAGCTACACAACACTTGTCTCATCATGTGTATCCTGGGCCTTCAGCAGTATTTTTAAAATTTTTTGCCTTCACCACTTGCTCCTGGTTTTACACTTCGTCTTTTCCCTCATTGTCAAATTTTATCACTTTTAACTTTTTAGCTTTTTGGCCTGTTACTTGCTGCCCTCTGAGCTCTTTATCTCTTCTATCACTTGTAACCTTCAAGAGCATGTCTTATTTTTTCACTTGTTTTCATCGTGGTTTTTGACATGTTTCTTGTTGGCCATTCTTCGCAACCTTTGGATTTTTGCTGCTTCATAGATACAGCTGCGCAAATTCTTGCTGGCCCATTCCCTGTCTTTTCCGCCTAAAAAAATCTCCTTGTCGAATGTTTTTGTTTTATTTTGTTGTTCCGTGATACAAGCTTTCATATCAAATGGACTTTGCCTAGCTTTTTTCGTCGTGTATACGACAGCTAGGAAGGTGTACAAATAGCTGTCCCCGTTTCTTCTGATATAAAAGTTGGCAGTTCAGCATCCACGTTGCCGCCTTCTGTGCAGCTCTTTGCCCAACAGAAAGTGTTGCTCTAGCTTTTCACTCTAAAGAACGAAAACTTTCTGCGATTACCTGAGCTTCTTGGTTAATATGACAGTCATGAAAGAGCATTTAGGTGTGTGCCAGATGTGGCAGTTCACTACTGCAGCAAAACAATTTAGAATAAAATATTTCACGTGATGGTGAAGAATGTGATCAAGCACTTCACAGAAAATGAAATGACTGAAGTGAGTGCTTTTTTGCCTCTGATGCCTCCCTTCTAGCTAGCAATTTCATGAGTACCGAAAAAGAAATGTGTACAACGGTGGCAAAGATACCTTGGTGAAAAGTGCATCATGCTGCGCCATCTAATAAGTATTGTTTTTTTTTCCCGTAACGCAAGTGCAAGTGCTTCTGGGGCACTGCAACAGAAACGACTGGCTCGCTTGGATAAGTCGGGAGCTCACTCTATGCGACTGTTTCTTACCAAATAAGCACTTTATCGGTCCTTTCATTACTGGGATCTTGTTGCTGCCACTTCTCTTTGAATAACTATACTATTTGTGTCACTTTGATGCCCATTCTATTTATGTCCCTCGGACTGGTTGATTTATTAAAGAAATTTTAATCCGACATATAATATCTATGCATTGCTTATGCCTGCACTTTTAGAAGAGGATCTGAAGGTGTCAGCATTTTCAGTTCATGTAACTAAACTCATCTTTCAGTGGCAAGCCTCTTTGCTTTTCTATATTTTAAACCGTACTATCTGCTTGCAAAGTCGGTGGTCCGTGACCTTCGGTGGCATTGTGGTTGCGACTTCCGGTTGCCGCTATTGGTTTGCAGTATCCCTTCAGGCTACAGCCATCTAAGGGCACAGCTTGTGGTAATGTACTGTAAAGCACAATTTTGTTTTACAATTAGGCTTCCCTCTGAAAAATACCGAAAAAAATTGCAATATAAAAAGGTAATATAAACAAAGGGAAATAATGAGAGGCTTTGCAAGTATGGGCCTCAGCAAGGGCTCACACAAGGTGCGGTAAGGTCGTCCCTAAGGCAACGTGATACTGCCAAAATTACCTGGCAAAGTTGCAGGGGTTACACTTACTGAAAGGAGAAAATTAAGAAAGTACGGAGGCTGGGACACATCTTAAGGTGGTACTTGTGAATCACTGTGTATTTTGAGGGACTGTTCTGCTACCGTATACGCCTGTGCACACAGACTGGGAAGCTACTGGCAAAGCGTTGTTTGGTAACTGTCATCACTGATTACTTAGTTAAATATGGGGTCCTTAACTCCATGCAAGGACACTGGCATGAAATCTACAAACTGCTGGAAATGAAAAGTTGCATGTTATTCAGAGATCTGCCCTTGGCCATTGTTTATGAGACATTGGACGCATACCAAGCACACTTCCCTCTTTTCCGCATCTCTGGAGGCATCTGGATATATCATATAGTGTAAAAAGAATTTTTTGCATCTTTTTCTTCTTTCGTCCTTCCCGCAGCACAATGTATCCAACACAAGCCTAACTAAACTCTCCGCTTTTCTAATTTCCGCTTTTCTTTCGCTGCAGTGTCTAAAGATGCACCTCAAAGACTGTTCATTCTCACTGAGCGTATGGAGGATGTAGCTTCCGGCCCATGGCTAAATCTCATCCACCATGATAGTGGATGCTGCCAGCCAGTGCACTACTGCTGCGTGCAACACTCTTCTCTGCGAAGCATTTGCAAGTTGCATGCCACATATTGTGACTTGTGAGGAGTTTCAAATGGAAGTTTTCCCATTCTTATATCGCCGGCTGTCATTCAGATGCAGTAAAACAAGCCCAGCTCTCCCAAAAAATCTCAGATATATGTCTTCACACCCGGTTGCACGTGCATATAGCACTACCATCGCTCGCACCAGTTCACATATATAAGCAGCAAGCTACGCGGCGTGCACCAGCGGCTTGGTGCTTTCGCACTGGTCTTGTAATCTGTCAGCTCTGCTCATAATTTAAGCAAGTTATCACCAGCACTGAAGCGCAGCAGAATGCTTGCTAGATCGAGCACCTATGCTCTGCACAGCACGCATATTCCTAGATGCACCTATCCGTATTACATAAGAAACATAATGCTAGCTCTTTTTTATCACCAGATATAATATTGGTTGGTTGAGTTAGTTTATGGGGTTTAACGTCCCAAAGCGACTAATGCTAAGAGAGACACCGTAGTGGAGAGCTCCGGAAATTTCCACCACCTGGGGTTCTTTAACGTGCACTGACATCGCACAGTACACGGGCCTCTAGAATTTCTCCTCCAAAGAAATTCCAGCCGCCGCGGCCTGGATCGAACCCGCGTCTTTTGGGTCAGCAGCCGAGCACCATAACCACTGAGCCACCGCGGCGGCCTGATATAATATTCATCTTTAAAATATTTATATTATGCCTCACAGCCATGCAAAAGCAATAGTATGGGGAATTTATTTACAGCGTTGACCTAGGTGACTCGAAGAGATACTCCACCACAATACACAAGAACATTGTGGAGGAGCAACCACAAAGCAGGAAGCATGTACAGACCACTTCCGGGCCAACATTGACATTTCTGAGGGGAATACAAGGAAAGTGCCTAGCTCGCTGCTTGGTCTTTCAGGCGGAAATTTGCACATATTGAGTGGTTCGAGCTTAGCATGAGCCAATGGGCCCTTCTCAGCCAATGCCACACACCACACGGGTATTTGGAGCACTGATCCTGCACACGCACTCAGCTTCGACTGAGGGACAGCGGATCATCGCAAGTAAACAAACCTTCAAGTTCACATAGCGGACTTCACCGTACAACAGAAAAGCACACATGTGCACCATGCTGCATGGAAATAGCCAGGGATAATTTTGCAGTTCACACACCCTAATCAAACGACATGTGGTGAACGGTGCAACCGGAGAACATGGTGTTTGTCATGCGATCAAGCAGTTCATTGCATGGAGCTCTCAGATCATGTGCGCCAAACACCAATTGGCCCATTCCGGGCAGTGAGTAAACATTCTTGAGCCCAAGGTATGACTAATCCTCATAGAATTCAAAGGAGAACTATGAGAGTAAATCGAGCAGACTGCCAGGCAAAAATCAAATGGCCGGATTTTGAAAAACACTCTCAGATTTGTCCGATGTATTTGGAAAAAAAATGCTCCGGGTCTACCCAACGTACTAAGGGGAGGAAATGCACCGGGTCCATCCGGCGTACCTTTAGCCACAGCCTCCTCTCGCAGTCAGTAGTGAGAGCACACCATACAAAAATTTCACTGCTCTATTTAATAACCCCATTGTGAGTTATATAGACAAAAGACTTAGCAGATGAATGCAATTCCAAAAAATGCTGGAGCTAAAGAAGATTATTTTTTGACAGAACTCACAAAATGACTGCTAACGTGAACAAGAAAGCCTCATTGACTTAGTGTGCTCAAAACATTGGCTGCAAAAATGAAGCACTGTGGTTGCAAAGGCTTGTACACTTACACCATGATTCCAGTCATGTTGACTGACATGATAAGTACAAACACCATGCATGACCCGCCACTAAACCAGGGTGTCAAGCAAGCTACTTTCTTTCAGTTCCCTGACTTTTCCATGGTTTCCCCGACTATTTAAGTCAAAATCCTCTGAATACTGAACAGACGGAAAAACACAGTGGCCAATGGTAATGTACAGTATACATGATCTATTCACAGCAAAAAACTATATACTGAAACTTCAAACGCTGCAATCAAAATAGATTTGCTCTTATTTGAGGCAGCTGATTTCTTCTTGACGAAAGTACAGCTTCAATGCGACTTATGAAGCTATCTTTGCTTTTTCTGTTCCATTTCTCTAACACAAATGGTTAACATAACCTTTATTCTTCTGAGCATAAGTTGTCTCCACTAAGTGTGTTCATATTTCAAACTTTTATTTTTAAGTGCAGAGTATTAAAAATTGGCTTAGATTACAAGACAAATGTGTTTCCACATAATACAGCAATGAAAAGCACCAGACATTGGACAAATATTTAAATCCTCATCAATTATCCTATCCGAACACCGATTCAGCACCCCAAAATACAAAAACAAAATACAAAATATAGCATACCCTCCAAATAACGCCAGAACCACATCAGCTGCCAGAGCTCAAGATCAAAGAAGCTCCAGCAGCCGTAGTGTAAATGCGATCAAACCATCACAAAGTTCATCGCACAGTTACATGAACACAAGTCCTCGTACTTACTAATAGCGAAAGAATGCTGACAATTTCTGCGAAGTACCATCTACGACGTCAAATCCATCAAATCTGCATGGCGACACATTCAAATCTATCCATAAACAATGGATGGTTACATGGCCACAAAAGGGTTACTGGTATTGCATGCACATATGCACTCTTCAGTAAACCCTGTCCCCCAGGTGCTGTGCTCCTCTGGACAAGTATCTATGACCCCTATGAGCAAGCAACGTGTATGACTTCCACCAAAATAGCCATATACTGCTACATAATCTCATAAACAATATAGTACCATGTACCCCTTCCAACCCTTTCATATTAGTGACTGGGCACCATGCAATGCAGGCAGTATAGCCATAATCTGTGAAGAAGTGGTTGAAGATCAACTCCACAAAAAATAGTTTTATCTGTCTTTCCTTTCTGCAGATTTTTTCAGAGCGCTATTTTACCAGCTGCATTAACCAAGCAGCAGCAGCAGCAAAATTTCATTCCATAGCTGATTCGTTGCCTGGGTTCAGCAAACATTATCTTACTTTTTTTAAAAATTGCTTTTGCACTTTGTTAGCATTTTCATAAAAAGGTCTTATGATAAAGTGGTGTGTACCTATAACTTTTATTATCACTGCGTATTTGAGAAGTGGCAAAACCAAAACAAGAAAGGTTATCACAACTCAGTTAACAAGCGATATAGGTACTTACTGCTGTGTGAACTCCAGGCAGAGGCTTGTTTCCTTGGGGTACACAACATTGAAAGCAAAGTGCACCAAAAACATAAGCTTGAAAGCCTGGCATGGGTTGGCTGCGTGCATCACTGGCAGGGTGTTGATGCATATGGTGAAGCTCCTTGCAGTAAGGAAACTGCCTCCTGCACAAACAAGTTTTAAATCAGGAATGCTCGCCCGAGTGCAGTACCACAGAGTTATACCTTTTGCAATGATGAAAGGAGAACATGGCATGTCCCCGATGTCGTCATCACTGGCAGATCCCTGGCATAAGAGGGAGTTAAATGCGTATAAGAATTGTCTACTAAAGTAGCACCATGTGAAAGCTGCAACTTTAAACCAGTTACAAATAAACATGCAGCAGAGTACAAGCATAAATAAGTAATTTCTGCGCTTGCTCAGGCTCTTATTTTTCCCAACAATGCGTGGTGAAATGCTTTGGAGTGTATACAAATAAGCGTCAACCACATATAAAGGCCCTAAAATCAGCATAGGCATTTACAAGTGCTGGATTATCTACAATACATAAACATTGCACCGTTTTAGTCAAATGCAGCCCAAGAACACAGTGTAAATGCCTCTCAAGAGCAAAAGAGGCCCTCCATCGAGTGGTGTCAAGAGACTGTCCTAGCACTGCAGTTAATCCGGCAGACCGGTAGTGAATAACCTTGCACCTGCCAGCCCCCTCAAATGTCACACTACTAGGTCACAGGGGAATTATTTAACATAAGTAGAGCGCAGCTTGCGTTTTATCTCAAGCAACCGAGCAAATTGTTTGTAAATGACTATGTTTTAAGTAGCATAGTACGAGGTACTAAGGTGCGCAGTCGTCGTGATCGGCGCAGTGCTGCGGAAAGTTCGAGCTCGCGTAGTGAATGCTGAATGGTGTACTGTTATCTCGAAGCGCCCATTTAGCGAGTACGCGAACTATTTACTATAGAAGCACCAGAAAAACGCATGCAGCAGATATCGTATTCAACAGCCACAGAGCCCAAGCAGACACGCGCGGCACGGTTGTGAGCGGGCGGATGTATGGATGGTAGTGGCTTAACCCTTCGTATCGGGCGGTGGCTCGCGCCTCCAGCCTAGGATTCCCCCCCCCCCCCTTTTTAATTTGTATTTTAATATGCATAATTTGGCCATCTTTCATAAAGTTACTCCTCCCTTGACCTATTCCACAGGCTGGCCGAAGCGATGCGATTGACATTGGAGGATATGGACTGAGCTCGCGTGTCGAAGGCGCTCAAAAATCTCGAATGTCGGCTCCAATGACATCAGTGCCATTGAAAAACTTCCCTGTGACAGCGCAAGTACGGCATTTGAAACGCCTGTGTAGAAACTTTTCAGCCTGCGTTGACCCGTGCAACGCTATTTCGGCCCAAAGATAAGATCAGTTAAATCTTACAAAATGAACACAATTACTGCATTACTTGTACCGGCATGAATAAACGTCAATAAAAATAAAAAGACACAACGTACACTTATGATCCTTTCTTAGACGAGAAACGAATTTGAAAATCCCGCGCTCTTTGACGTCCTCCTCCGCTAACCAATCGCGTACTTCCCTGGCCTAAAATCTCCCGCGCTTACTCACTCGGTTCTTTTAGGAGTGCATATCTCCAGACAAAGCAAAATTTGTGCATTTTCCCGCAAACTATCGCACTCTTCCGTGTTTCTCGCTTGTGTTCCTCTCTCTTCCGCGCGCTGTGCACCTTTTGTGAGAGACAGTAAAGCAGCAGTGACGCATCGGCGGTGAAGCGGCTGTGGTGGGCACGCTCAATGTCCGCCGGCGATTTATCTTCACTGCCCTGTTCAACAGCAGTACAAGCCCGCAACAATACTCCCAAAAGACGACAAAAAGCGTATCATTCATGCCGGTAAAAATGTGCACCACTCACCTTGTGTGCGAACGGTCTGATCAGTGAAAATCACGGACACAGCACGCCGGTATTATGCTAGCTCCCGGTTCACGTCTATGCCGTCCTCCATGATGCCGTCAATCGATGAATGCAGGATCGCAGCAAATAGTACTGCTTCTCATTCTGCGCGCTAATATTGCGCGTAGAAACTTTTTAACGCTTAAAATATGTAACGTGATTGATGAAAAGTAGCAAAGGTTTTTCGGATCACTTTTTTGTGTAACGGCGGTGCTTACGTCACCAACTTTCGGTGAAATGGGCGTGTTGCGGCTCCAAAAACAGAAAATTACTTTCTTTTGCGTGAACGTGTTTCTGTTAAGGGCGCAAACCAGATATTCTCTGTATGACAACAGAAAATTTCCGTAAAAATGCCTGTCATTTCACACACATTTCTTACAGTGTATAGTTCGCGAGATCACGAGCCGAGCAGGGCAGTCAGAAACCCTGGAGGACCCCATGACGGTGGAACCAACGTATGCAGAAATATTGAACTACCACAGAGGGCGGAGATTCAAATACCCACCACCCCACACATCATTAACACAGCACGAGGCGGTCTGCTGGCGGAGACTGCAAGCAGGGACTTTCCACAATTTATACATGCTACATAAGATGTTCCCTACACAATACAGGGACACATGTCCGCGGTGCGGAGCAACCCCCACGCTATATATCACATCACATGGGAATGCGAACGGAACAGAGCATTTCACAAGCTAAATGACCCGAATGCGGAACAATGGGAGGGCCTGCTGACCAGCAGCGAGCTCACGGCCCAAAGGGCACTGGTGCAGCACGCCTGCGAAGCAGCAAGACTCAGCGGTGCCCTGGAATAGGGGCGCCGACCTTGTGAAGAGGCCGAAGACATGAAGACATCGGCCTACCGCTAAAATCTGATTTTTGGAGCTATAAATGTTTTTCACTCACTCACTCACTTTCTCGATCCGCCGCCTTCGCCAATATTTATGCCGCTCAGGCTGTTTTTTTCTTGCGAAGTTAGGAATTCTCGAGAATCTCTGCTGTGTTTAAAATGGAGCGCACTCTATTGTAAAAGCAGCTGAATTTAAAAGGTATCTCTTTCATATTCATCTACCTTCTCGAGATATTCAGGTTTCTTTTAGGTCGCAGGCGCAACTTTAAGAGTACGCTGCATAGACTATGAAATCTTAAAGTGCGAACCCATTGAGATGCTGGATGTTTCTAAGGTGTTATTCCGAAGAGGTATAAGGCCTTATTCGCTCGGACTCAAGAAAATGAATTCAGTTGAGTCAATTTATTTACTCATGCAGGCCAAGAGGCTCGGCAACGCAAGCTAATCTACGTGAACGACAGGGGCACGTGCTTCATTTTGCAGGATGTTACAAACAAAACGAATGAAAGTAAGTCTAATTTTCTATCGACTGTCCTCCTTAACGTTTATTTTGCTGCTTTGCACTGATGGGATACTCATTACTGCCATTACTTGCTGCAAGATGTTAATAAGGGACATGCTCAAGGGTGAATGCCGTCGGCGTCGTTGAATGCTGCAAACGAAATCTCTCCCATTTACCCACTGTCCAAAACGACGCTGCTCATATCGACTGGAGCCACGAGGCTTTGGGCAAGGAATGGGAGCATTTTTATTTTTGTGCCGCCAGTTGTCGCGTGGTCGGGTCAGGTATTAAGGTCGGTCACAGCTGTCGTTTTCACTTCTATCGCACCAAATACTTTGCTAACGTCACGAAGAGCTGGCTGTGTGGTAATTAATATAAGGCAACTGTTCTTTCTAGAGTAAATAACCCATATCTTTCCAACCGCAACCAGCAGCTGAAATCTAGCTAAAGGTTAGGCTTCAACCATAGTTTATAAGCAAGAGCATGAGCAGGTTTGCACTCAGTTGGACCTAAATTTAAAAATTTTCTTCTTCCCACGCCTGACTAAATATACGAAAAGAAGCTTCTATCATATTTTTTTATATATGCGCTCTTCTGAGCATAGAAGTTGTCAACTTTATTTTGGAACCGACCAAGATTTCTACTCTCCTTAAGCATAGTAATATGACCGCTGTGCGATCCCAGTAAAACGTTCAGGGCGGCATAAACAGATGCCATCTGAGGCGGAGAGACTGTCATAAGTTGCACAGACATTTTCCCTAATAGTTACAGTTAAATTTTCTCGGGTAAACGCGGCTTAAAGGGACTATGCAATAAATTAATTAAAATAACGTAAAGCACACAGGAGATAGGCATTCCATCACTCGTCACTGCAGTGCAAGAATTTTTGAGCTAGCCTCAATAACAACGAAGTTATAGACGATTAAAAATTACGCTCCTACTCTCCCCCCTCAACTAGTACACGCGGGGCATCAGAAAAAAATAAAGAAAACAGCTCTGGGACTGGGCCCCGCCCATGATTACGTCATTCGCTGACGTTCGGCTCGCGACTTGCGGTTGTCGCACCCAGCCCCCCAGTAGCAGCGTCGGCAGCGTCTCTCCGGTCTCTCTAGCACGCATCCCCAATTGGACCACCTTTCGCCAAAATTTCCCATCCGACACCAACACGAACATCACAGAGCAGGGATACGCAAACTGGTCCCGGTCAGTCATATCGCACCTTCGCTCCCACGAGAAGCAGATACAGCTCACCGAGGTGGTCACGGACGTGGACAACCACCTCCTCCACCTCTGGGAAGCGCGCCGCGGCCTCACGCGCCGCTGGAAGCGCCAGAAACACAACAAGAAGCTCAAAGCGCGCATTGCGGACCTCACCCGGCAGGCAGCAGAGTACGCGGCCCAACTCGCTGACTCAAACTGGGTAGACCGCTGCAACACGGCGGCGAGGCAGATGTCGAGCCGCAACACGTGGCGGCTCTTCCGAGCCCTCATCAACCCAACACATACCCGTACAGAAACGCAGAAGCAACTACACAAAGCCATGCACTCATTCCAAGGAAATACAACGCAGTTGGCACAGGCGCTCCGGGATCGCTACCTGTACACAACTCAGGACGCCCGCAGATCGGCCTACTCCTACGCTGGCAGAGAAAACTCGGAGTTGGATAAGCCTTTCCAGCTTCACGATCTGCGGGCGGGTCTGGACAAAATGAAGAGGGGCACCACGCCGGGCCGGGACAAGGTCACCGTCAAACTTTTGGCGAACCTTCCTGATTCAGCATACCAGTGCCTTCTAGAATACATCAATGCGATATGGACGGGGGAAACCCCGCTCCCCATTGACTGGAAAACGGCCCTTGTCACCTTCATCCCGAAGGCCGGAAAACCGATCGACACGGACAACCTCCGCCCCATCTCTCTCACCTCGTGTGTGGGCAAATTGATGGAGACGATGGTGCGGGATCGGCTGTCCGAGTACCTCGAACAACACAACACCTTCGCGGACACAATGTTCGGATTTCGCCCACATAGATCCGCACAGGATGTCCTGCTCCAACTCGACCGCGAAATCTTGAACCCCATTACACACCCCCAAAACGACAAAATAGTCCTTGCGCTCGACCTGAAAGGAGCGTTCGATAACGTAACTCACGAGATCATACTCACACATTTGAGTCAAACTCACTGCGGCACCAATACCTTCAATTACGTTAAACAATTTCTCACGGACAGACTATCCTACATCAGAATACAGGACGAAGAGCACGGACCTTTCCTGCTCGGCACGAGGGGGACTCCACAAGGCGCGGTGCTGTCCCCTCTGCTATTCAACATTGCCATGATGCGCCTACCCGCCCTACTGGGTGCGGTCGATGGGGTCCAGCACGCGCTGTACGCCGACGACATCACCATCTGGGCTACGCAAGGGCGCCTGGGGGATATGGAGACCAGCCTGCAAACGGCCGCCAGCATAGTGGACCGCTATGCTCGAGACTGTGGTCTGCAATGCTCCCCGCAGAAATCGGAATTCGTGCATTTGCGTCCCTCGCGAACATGCTCGACCCAAATCAATCTCTCGTTGCAAAGCGGTCCCATTCGCGAATCCAAGGAAATCAGAGTCCTCGGACTTTTCATACACAACCAGCGACGCTGCGACACAACACTCGCCAAGCTCCGGCAGGTGGGGGACCAGGTGGGCCGCATGGTCCGCCGGGTTTCCAACAAGCGCGGTGGGTTACGATGCAAAGACGCCTTGCGGCTGGCGAACGCATTCGTGACCAGTCGAATCTTGCATTCGACTCCCTATCTCCACCTACGGAAACAGGAGGAGGATGCCCTCGAGGTCATCCTCCGCAAAATCATGAAACGAGCGCTGGACCTCCCGGTCTCTACCTCTACCAGCCGCCTTTTGGCACTGGGGATGGTTAACACTTTTAGGGAGCTTCGGGAGGCCCACCTCAACAACCAATACACTCGTCTCACAAAGACAGGGTCGGGTCGCCGCCTTTTAGCCCGACTTCACATCCAGCACACTCAATTCACAGAGGAGAGATGCCGCCTTCCCGTACACTGGAGACGCGCCCTCCACGTGCGGCCTCTCCCCACCAATATGTCCATAGAGGATCATAATGGCAGGCGCCTGGCGCGGGCGGAAGCCTTGGACCGCCATTTTCGGAGCAAACCAGGAGTCTTCTACGTGGACGCGTCCGGCCCGGACCCCAGGGGATGGTACACGGCCGCGGTTGTCCACGAGGGTAAAACAGTAGACGCCCTTACTTTCAAGGCCCAGTCAGCAATTCACGCAGAAGAGGTTGCCATCGCTTTGGCAGCCTCTCACACCTCCTCCAAATACATAATCACCGACTCGCGAGGGGCTTGCCGTAACGTCACGCAAGGGTGGGTTACTCCCCTAGCTTATCGCATTTACCAAAATTGTAGCCGAGACTCGGATCCCGCGCACCGATCTCTCGTTTGGGCTCCAGGTCACCAAGGCGTCCACGGAAATGAGGCAGCCGACGCCGCCGCCCGCGCGCTCTCTCTCCGGGCATTTCCCACGGGACCCGACGCCGACCAGGACACTGATTTCAATCCGATTTATACTTTTAAAGAAATATGCGAGTATTACAAATCCACGCACCAAACTCTTCCCACCCCGTGCAAAGGACTGGGGAAGGTCAACGAGCGGGTACTCCTGCGCCTGCTCACCAACACGATGTTGTGCCCGGCAACTCTGCAACATTTCGATCCTCAATTCGACGGGCGGTGCTCACACTGTGGGGAGGTGTCTGACACTTACCACATGGTGTGGGCCTGCCAGCAGAACCCATCCCTACCCCCTATCCTAAACCCCACCCGAGAGGACTGGGAGGCGACCCTGTCCGGTTGCTGCACCCTCGAGGCCCAAAGGGCCTTAACGCAGCGCGCCCGGGCTGCGGCAAACGCCAATGGGGTACCTGTCTAGGCATCCCACCTAGTGGTTGTAAGGGCGTGACCCTTCAGGTCACGACCCCCAACACCTCTCCCTATGATTTAATAAATGTTTTCACCACCCACCACCCGGTCTCTCTCCGCCTTCCTGGATTGCGGCGCGCGTCGAATTTCTTTGCTTGTCATTGCGACAAAGGCACTGCGAGTGGCTCCCGAGATCCCGGCAGAAAGAGGCGGCAGAGGTAAATGGAAACCATATGCGCGAAGGCAATGCCCTGGCTCACGGCGGCACGAGCAGACAATTTTCACGGCCACCGGAAGTGTGCCCGTGACGTCGTGGCTGCCGTGGCTCCAGCGAATGACAGACTGTGGTGGCCTGCCGACGTCATGGGACTAGTGACGTCTATTTTTCCGATTTTAGTTTCAAAATCGCTCACTACGAAGACACCAACGGCCCGCGAATTTTAAAAAAACATGGTTCTTAAAAATTCATAATAAATTGCCGGCTCAGCTCCGAAGACTCATACTTGGTGTGAATGCTTCTCAGCATCATTTCTAAGCACTGAAAACATTGACAAGCGGATTTTAATTCATTGCATAGTCCCTTTAAATGTTCAATAATAAAAAATCTTGACCGCGTGAGAAAATGAACTTTTTATGTGCAGATAAGCCCTTGTGCCAGCTGATAATGACTGAAGACACCGTCGGAGGAGGCGTGCCTGCGTACTGCAAGAAAAATTATACACACTACTGCGGAGAAAGAACGTCTTGAAGCTACAGATTTAATTGCTTGGAAGAAAAAGATGACCCAAATTCCTGCCCGACAATGTCACTCCAGGGATGCTGATTCTGGATGGAGACGTTCAGGGCTTGGTATTTTACGGCCATTGCAAGTACGGACGAATTAAATAAAACATAATTGAACACCTCGCATTCGAGCTTAAGCACCTAACCGTAAACGCAGTGTTTGTTTCAAATCACGGTCAACACAGTAGCCGAGAAATGCATAACGTAAAATTTTATTTAAAAGAAACACAGAATTTGCCTACTTTAGCATCCCTGGTGTGTAAATATTATATTTTATTACGAAATAACTAAAACAACAAGGTGACCAGAATTCTTTCAAAATAGCATTCTTTTACCTGTCGGGCTATAGAGTTCTTCTAATAATAACAGTTTACGAGGAAAGGAAACGTGTGTGTTTGCAGTATATATAGTTCAACGTCATAATGCGGCTGAAAGGTGAAGAGGTACGCCGTTGTGGAGGGCTAGGGGGTAACTTCGAAAACCTCTGGTTCTTTATGATGATGATGATGAAAGGCATTTAATAATATCTACAGAGAGGTTGACAGGGAAGCAACCTCTAGTAGGCCGCTGCTCGTATTATACTAGGTTGAGTCCTTTATTCAGAGACCCCACTGGTCTGTACCGCCACACGAGCTCGCTGAACCAGAACTTATTGGGCCGTTAGGTCCAGGCAGCCGAGCAGGGCGGCCTCCCGGTCCTCTCGACAAGGGGAATGGGCTGGGGACGGAAGAGAAGGATTTTGCTGGCATGCCCAGACCATGTGGAAGGTGTCAGCCACCACCCCACAGGAAAAGCAGAGGCCAGAGAAGGAAGGATCGAAATGTTTGAGTACTGCCGAGCACTGTTAGTATAGGGTCCAAGAAGTATTCTTTCGCCCGCTTCTCCTAAGTCCTTGAGAGGAGCCGGGTACTAACGGTGCGAGTCCTGGTAATGAGCGGATATATCTTTGAATGTTAAAAGAGGAGAGGTGTCCTGATCCAGGTCGGGAGGGTCCAGGTCGGGGCCCGATTAGTGAGTGCGCTTCAATACCGTGATGTGAGCTAGTTGGTACATCTTCACAACTTCACCAGCGCGGCGACGAGGAACAAAGACAGAGAAGGAAGGACAGGGACAAGAGAGAGTGAGTGCGTGGGTGGCCGAGTTAGAGGCCTCGTTCCCTTGTAAACCTTGGTGACCTGGTGTTGAAATGAGAAATCGGATTGTGGGGTCGTGATTCCGAGATGCTCTTCGAAGTACTCTTTGCCCTGCAGGCGTTATCAAGCCCAGCTCATAATTCCGACAGGCCCCTCGCGAGTCGGAAAAGATGAATTTAGATTGAGCTTGGGAGGCAGCCAGGG